>NC_060157.1:26338646-26408876 GCF_021292245.1 Micropterus dolomieu | reverse complement strand
CCTCTCATCTCTCCCCTCACACTCCTTCTACCCTCGCTCCCCTCCCCTCTCTCTCCCTCTCTCTCCCTCCTCTTCCTCCCCCCCCCCCCCCCCACCTCATCCTCTCTCACACTCACCCTCCCCCTTCCCTGATCTCTCTAGCTCCTTCTGTCCCTCCCCTTCCTCCCTTCCAACAACCCTCCCTCATGTCCTCCCTCCCATCCTCTCCCCTCCCCCTCCACTGCAGACATATTGTAGAGGCTGCTGCTGGCTCAATAGGAGGCGCCATTCTGTGATAGTATTGCGAGGCAGGGAGAAAAATGGGGCAGGCAGAGGTAAGGGAGGCTTATATAATGGAGCTCCTCTAGCGCCATCTACAAGTAATGAGAGGAAGCAGGAAAGAGAGACAGAGGGGATGTGGGCAAGGGTGTGTGTCTTTTCCACTCACTCTAGCATATTTCTGAATGGAAGACAGACAGACAGCAGGTTGGCAAGACAGACTTGTGGATCAGCAGAAGTGTCTCTGGTTGCCTGCCTGGGCTCTTCACTAGCCCAAAAACACACTCACTGTACCCCCTCTCTGTTTTGTTTCCTGTAGAAGGGAAATAAGCTGAGGTGTTCACAGGGATTGTTTGGGTCTGTGCTGTTTGTTGTCACTGAGCTTCCTTTATGTCATCGTGCATCAGTGACCTTTGACCTCGCTACATGGAGCTCTGTGGAGATTGTGAATTAGACCGCCCATACTTCCTCTGGCAAAATGTACCTTTGCTAAACTTGTTGTTAGTGATAATAACATCATGAATCGGTGGATGGTGGTTTATCTGTATGTTGAATGGAACCAATGGGTCTGTCTTTAGGTTAGCAATCTTTCTTTCTACTTCAGACAGTGCGTGAAGTTAGCCCAGGTCAATCAAAAACTTTGAGCTGTAACAAAAGAATAATGTTGTCATTAGCTTTAGTACACAGTGGTGGTGCAATCTACAAACTATATTGTGTTTATCATAAATAACAAACCATTGAGCACTGGCTCCTTGAGGTTTAACATACACATCAAGTGCCATTTCCCTCCCTAATCGGTTTTAAAATATTTTGAAACCTGCAATGTTTTAATCCATATTTGCAAGAAGAAGTCTCTAGAATGCTGGCACAATCAGTGGAATAGTGTGAAGGAACGCGTACAGCGTCGGCAGTCTTATCAGCATTTTAAAATCCACTAAGGGAATTGAAGCTTTGCTAATAGACCTTTTTCACGGTATACGTTTTGACATGTAACAGGAGGTGAAGTGCAGGTGTAAATTCTATATAATTCACTGTAGCTGCTTCAGGTTCAGGCTCCTGGTATTGTGCACGATGGCTTACTGTCAGTGTCAGCCAGTCTGTCAACGCGGGGGGTGTGGGGGGGTAGTAATGCAGAGAGCTCGGGCAAAACAGCGCGTACTCAAACTGGACTTTATTTTTCATTGTCAGAGCAGTACCTAAAACAACACGCCTCACCAACGCAGTCCTCTGTGCTGTTTAAACTCGGGGCTTGTTTTTGGTCTGAATCCCTGCTTGAAGGCTGAACTTGTTGGTTGGACAATCTATTGGGGAACAACTCCTATGACTCAGATAAGTAGTTGTAACATCTGTAGCCATGTCTGAATTAAGTCATAACAAACATTGATGTAACAGACAACTATGTCTAAATGCCAAAAAGCCATTACTTTAACAGTTAGTTGAAGTCATCATGTTGCGTATTTCATGTCTGAAAGGGATTTTGGTCAAGACTTTCCTTTTTTTGCTGTTTATACTAGGTAAGTTAAATCAAGTAAAAGATAATTTTTGGTGAGCTACTCCTGACTTGGCGTTTCTTTAACATGCACCTGTCCAAATTCTACCCGTTAACTGTTGTTAACTCGCTGTATGTGTCTCTTTCTCTTCAGGTGGGCAGAATGTTCCAGCTCCCTGTCAATAACCTGGGCAGTCTGCGGAAAGCAAGGAAAAATGTCAAGAAGGTCCTGGGAGACATCGGCTTGGAGTTCTGTAGAGATCACCTAGAGGTGAATATAATAAGTTTGGTGTTTTTATAATGATGGCTGCACATTCTACTGTACCTCCTGTTGATAGCTTTACCTTTAGCGTACGCATTCTCCAGAGTTTCCTCAATTACCAACTAGACTTTGATTATCTTCAAATTCATATTTCCAGCCTCAAGTGTAAGAATGGTTTGAATACATGTGGTATACATATGGGAAATTTGTTTTTGTTCAATAATAAGGTTAGTTTAGGCTGAGAGGATTCTTCCATTTGGCTCGCTGTGGGAAATAAGGGTTCAGCAGTAGGGTGCCTGGCACTGCTGGATAAATGTAGAGAATGTATGATGATAGGAATCTATGAACTGGACTCATATAATATTAACACATACAGTGTTATGTGATTACCCTCATTGACACCATGTCTGCATTCTGCTATATCACACTTAACGTTGCAGTAAGATGCCCCTCTGGATTAAAAGCAGAAACCAAAGACTTAACATAATTCAGCATCCGGTTCTCTGGATTTTATAGAGGCATAGGCACAAACATGAAGAACTGTACAGTTGTGGTGAGGCTATATTACATTTTAGACGATATTGAGGGGGTCTGAATTATGACGTACCTCCCTAATTTCTGAAAGTTTTTGGTAAATATTTAATTGCCATTAGTTTAGACATGAGCCAGAATCTATATGATTTTGTTTTACAATAAGCTTATATAGTGAACATGACAGGCCAGGTGTTTTTTCAGCGCTCTGAAAGCCTTCAGCTGTAAATACTTTAACTCAGAGCAGAAAAGCGCCCAACGTTATTTGCGTTATTTTTTTCCCCCATAATCCATTTGGATAAGATTTGAGTCTACTTAGCAGAAAAATCATGGTTAGGCTAAGGACAGGTGATTCGGTTATTACCAAGCAACAATAAAAAAACAAAAAACAAAATGCACCTGCTCTTGTATTAATTATTTTTATTGTCATTAGTCAAAAAAGGCAGTGCGGAGCGCCTCTCGTTTTGCAACCTGCAAAATGCGCACTGTCTGATCAGGGCATGATTTTCCAGTCCCAATAATAACGTGTCAGAAGACCGTAGAAAGCTTGGAACAGGGGTACGATTTCAACCCTGTTTAATATTTCTGGGTAACAGAGGGGGAAAAAATTAAAATAATTGTCCACAGTTACCCAGAAACCCCTTGCTTGTGTCCCTGTGTAAACCTGTATCATTCTTAAGCAAGAAAACTAAAATCATTCTGCCATTTGAACATCTCACACATCCATAGAGACCGCCTTTGTAATGTTTCAAATATTACTCTCCTGATTGATCGTGCCTTTGTTTCATCAACATCAAGTATTAAAGTTAATTCCCTTGTTTTTCAGGACTATAAAGACTTTACTCCTCCGGAGGTGTATATAAAGCACACTACCTGGGAAGATGTGTGCATGTGGGAACCATCACATACCAAAGTCCAGGTGTGTGACACACACAAATACACACTCTCACAAAAAAATTCTTCTTTTTTTTCCTCAGCACTGGCATTTGAACCTATTGTTTCAAAATTATTCGTTATTTTCACACCACAAAAACAGAAACAATTTATAAAGGTGCAATAAAAGTTTCATTCTCTCCGACAAAGACCTTGCAAAGTCTAAAATTTTTCCCACCTCTGTTTCACCAGGACTACAGATCAAAGCCTTTCTGCTGCTCCGGCTGCCTCTTTTCATCCAAGTACTTCTCTGCATACAAGAGCCATTTCCGCAATGTCCACAGTGAGGACTTTGAGAACAACATTTTGCTCAACTGCCCCTACTGCACTTACAATGGTAACAAAAAGACTCTGGAAACGCACATCAAACTTTTCCACATGCCCAACAACACTGTGCGGCAGGGCCCCGGTGGAATGGTGGCTGGAGGTGGTGGGATCATGATGAAGGACGGGGTGCTGAAGAGGACAGGGGACAGTGTAGAACAGGCGGTGTATTACTGCAAGAAGTGCACCTACAGGGACCCTTTGTACAATGTAGTGCGAAAGCACATCTACCGGGAACACTTCCAACAAGTGGCCCAGCCCTATATTGTGAAACCAGGAGAGAAGACAAATTCTCAGAACGGTGGCACAGCAGGAGCCACAGGGAATACAGAAAGTAACACAAACAATGTTAACAGTAACCAGATTCACTGCAAAAAGTGTCTGTTTGTTCCAAGAACCTATGAGGCACTTGTTCAACACGTCATTGAGGACCACGAGAGGATTGGCTACCAGGTGACTGCAATGATTGGGCACACCAGTGTGATAGTACCTCGTCCCAAACCCATCATCATGATCCCACCCAAAATCCAAGGAGACAAGACCATCATTGGGATGGGCCCTAAAGGTGCAGTAATGGCCACTACCAGGTCTCCTGGCTCACAGCAGCTGGGTCGAGTTGTCATCGCATCAAAGACGGGCTTCAACTCAAGCCTTCTATCTGGGATGAAACATGATGCAGTAAGATTAAAGGCCGGGGCCAACCAGTCGTTCTCCATCAGCAGCCAGCACGTGAGGGTTACTTTGCCAGGGAATGCCCAGGTTTCTGTGCCCCAGCAGTCTCATGCGGCAAAACAACTTATTTCTGGAGGCAGCGTGCGGAGTCCAGTTGTGGTCAGTGCCTCTTCCTCACTCAAATCTAACCCTCTGGGTTCACGTGTCCAGGCGGCAGCTACTACTGTAGCCTCTGTCACGGCCAAGAAAAGTGGCTCCTCAGTCCTCGGCACATCCTACACACAGAAGTGGAAAATCTGCACTATCTGCAATGAGCTCTTCCCCGAGAATGTGTACAGTTCTCATTTTGAGAAAGAGCACAAAGCGGAAAAGGTGCCTGCTGTAGCCAACTACATCATGAAGATCCACAACTTCACCAGCAAGTGTCTCTACTGTAACCGCTATCTCCCCAGTGACACACTGTTAAACCACATGTTGATCCATGGTCTGTCTTGCCCACACTGCCGTGCAACCTTTAATGACGTGGAAAAGATGGTGGCCCACATGCGGCTGTCGCACCCCGATGAGAGCGTTGGCCCACGCACAGATTCTCCTTTGACCTTTGACCTCACTCTGCAGCAGGGCAATCCCAAGAATGTTCAATTGATCGTCACTACCTACAACATGAGAGATGCCCCAGAGGAGTCGGTGGCATTTCACGCTCAAAACAACAGTGCTGTGTCATCAGCCTTGACTGCCTCACTTGTATCAGGCAAGAGGTTAATGCCTCAGCACCTGCCCAAAACACCGACAGGGGCAGCTGACAGCGCACCAACCAAGAGTGCCCCACAGGCATCTGTGCCCTACAAGAGGGATGTAGGCAAGACACTGTGTCCTCTTTGCTTCTCTATCCTTAAGGGCCCAATCTCAGACTCCCTTGCCCACCACCTGAGAGAGAGGCACCAGGTGATTCAGACAGTCCACCCTGTAGAAAAGAAACTGACCTACAAGTGTATTCACTGCTTGGGAGTTTACACTAGTAACATGACTGCCTCCACCATCACTCTACACTTGGTGCACTGTCGAGGTGTCGGGAAATCCCAGAATGGACAAGACAGCCGGGTAGCTCATTCTTCTCGGGTCAGCCAGGCTCCGAGCAGCGTTCTTAAACGGGCCAGCTTTGATAGCTCTGACACCAGTGCACCAAAACGAAGGAGGCCGGGACCACCTGGGGAAAGGGCCCACCCTAGGGATAGCAACGGCCCATCTGCGTTTGTAGAAAATCCTGATGAACCTGTAGTTTTGGCGCTTGACCCCAAAGGACACGAAAACGAGTCGTATGAATCCAGGAAGTCATTTCTAACGCAGTATTTCAGTCGAGCGCCATATCCCACACAACGGGAGGTGGAGAAGCTGGCAGCCAGTCTGTGGCTGTGGAAGTCGGACATCTCCAGCCACTTTGTCAACAGAAGGAGGAAATGCATACAGGAATGCGAAACCCAGAAATCCAGCGTGTTGCTCGGGTTCAGTATGCACGAGCTCAGCAAAGTGAGTCACGAGTTGGCGTTTGGCAAGGATGGCGTGTACGAGGGAAGACATAGCAAGAGGCGGACATCCAGGATGCACATGGGGGTGTCAGAGCAGGCTCTCCGGAGACACAAGGAGCTTGTTGCTGCTAATGGCGGTGTAGACCTGCCACAAAAGGGAGCGCAAACTGGGACTGTGGAAGATGCTAAAGTAACGCTTTCTGCACCCAAACCCAACAGTGCCAGCAGACACCAAACTAAGACAATCAACAGCACCATACCACAGAAAATGCCTCTAGACCTTTCTGAGCCCATTGCCATCGACTCTGACAGTGACGAGGAAGAGCAGCAGAAAGATAACAATGAACGAGAGGGCGAGGTACATCTCTATGGTAACAAACAGCTTACTGGAGCTAAGACGAGAATGGAGCCGAGGACAGGGGCCAAGATTGTTTCAGATCTAGATGATATGTCAGATGACGATGACGATGAGGACGACGACGAAGATGATGAGGACGATGAGGAGGATGAAGGGGAGCATGTAGAGAATGGCTTCGGGCCCACAGAGGGCCCAGGAAGACAGGCTGTTAAAGCAAGAGACACCCTTCCCATTATTATTCCCAAGTTTGTACCATCATCTGCAAGAAGCGGGAGAGACGGGGCCCAGCTGGGCAAACAGCAGGTCTGACTAAGAAAATCAAAAAGACTCGCACATTCAGAGAGACACTTTAGATTTGATCCACGCCAACAAATCTGCCTCGCCTGAACTGAAGGACACATCTGTGAAGGAGTGAGCGATAAGGAGAGAACTCTACTTGAGTGAAAACTCAGAAAAAGCCATCCAGTGACATTTCCAGGCAGGACTCAACGAGCAGCTAGGACTGGTGTAAAGATTTGTAAACAAAGACAACAGTGGAGTTACACCAAACGAAAAGAAACATTTTTTTGCCTTCTATACACTTTATTACAGTGAGATGAGGAGTTATTAACGTTGATTTAGCCGCTGAACTTGTTAATGTGGCTTAAAATATTGAGTTGTAAGGTAAAGCTTTTAAGCTGACCAGATAATCCATAATTTTTCATGTAGTTATACTGAGATGGGTAGTGTAAATTTGTACAGTCTTTTAGCCATGTTTGGACAGATGTTGCTGTTCATGTACCCTTAAATATTTGCTATTACCTGTGTGTAAGGTAGCCTCATGTTCTACATTGGTATGCTTAATGATAGGTGTCGCTTTGGTGGCTGGTATTTTCTCGTATGTTTAAGTTTATTTTTTAACAAAAACCTAGTTTTTTGCAAAATAATATATCTATATATAAATAAAATAACAGAATTGATTTTTTTTTTTGATTTTCCTTGATTAGATTATATTTTTTTTTATTTGAGCCCCCATCTTTGTTTGTTTTTTTTTTGTTTTTTATTCTGTTGGGAAAGAATAGTAGCACCGAGCTATTATCTTAGAGTATAAAGGAGCATTATATCATCTTTTTGCAGCCATAAGCGCATTAGCCTTGACTGAACTGTTCTGGCTTTCTGTTTTCATGTATTTTCTTGGTGTTTCTTTCCCCACAAGACTGGACAGTAACCACCATACTGACAAAAACTGAAGCTTTTTTTTTTTTTTTTTTTCTTCAAAAGGACAGTTGTGTTCGATATATTCTTGAATTGTGCGTATTTGTTTTATGTTTTCATTTATCACTTAAGCATTTATGAACAATAAAGTGCTGTAATTGTGCTTCTCATTGAAGTAATGGGCATGGTAGTTTCTTTGTTCAGCGAAAGCAACAGAGAGGTTGTGCACAAAAATGATTATTGGTGCTTGCTGATGCGCAGCAATAGTTAGAAAAGCTTTTGAGTGTGTTTGATTATTGTAAATCTACTTTTGGCTGCAGTTGTCTAAACTTAAACATTCTCCTTAAAGTTGCTTTTTAAAACTTCACTCTAAAACTTTCACATTCCTTAGCATAACTTTTTATAAGTGTGTAGACATCCTGTTCATAACAGGTAACCAGTACAGCAGAGAATGAAGTGCTGAGTACTTCTCTGTGGGAGCTAAAGGTTGTATGGGTAATGTCGCAAAATGCATTGATGGCCTTTGGAAATACTGGAGCGCAGTGGATTTCAACTTGGGAGTCAGGACCCCCCAAGCAGTCCCAAGATAAATCTGAAAGGTTACAAGATAATTAGATTGTTTATTGTGTGAAATACTAATTCCTTCCTCTCTTCAGGCCTCTAAATGTCCTTAACATTAAATCCAATAAGGAAACAATCACTGCTCACAACCCATGACCACATGTCATTTAGAGGTGAAATAACTCTGAAACACCAATCTTGTTTAGAAACAGCCAGGAAACAGGCATCTTACATGGTTACATACAGTACCACAAAAAATACCTGCCATTTGATTTGTCTTTGTAGTTGTTGTTGATGGAGAGTGACATCGAAGTCACAAGACTACCATCACTGGCTAGTGACATTTGTTGTGGAAGAAAGTCCAGATAAGAAAATTATCTTTTCCCCCAAGTTAATTGAATCTTACAGAAGGAACTGTTAAAATTAGCTAATTGAATATTTAATTATCCAATCAGGTCTGAAATATCTTGACATATCCATGAGCACATCTTAATGAGATTTTACACTGCTTTGTAAATGTGAGAAGACAGTGGGGAATATCAACTAAGGGTGGGATTTTGTTTTATTTTTCTGCAAGAATTATAATGTATATATTCTTCTTCCATCAAGTTATGCAGGAGTTGTGTCTTCAAGTAGCCAAAAATAGTTAATGGCATATCCAACATTGCTTGGTAACCAAAATTAAATTGCCACCCAGGCTAGCCTCACAAGATCAGAGCGGTATTACATCTCTGGTGTAATGGAGGATGAGGGTTCACTGGCATTATCTGTGCAGAATGATGATTTCACTGTTAGATAAAGCCTCGTCAGTATGTTTTAGACCATAGAAACTGCAAGTGAAGGAGACAATGATGTCATCCTCATAACTTGTGAAATAATTGACAAAGATTCTCCTCCTGTGTTTTGAATGCTGATGCTGGGGTTGTGGATTGTAACATGGCCATCCTTGATATAGAGTACCTGTGTAAAACCTCATCCACTGTATATACCACTGCTGTCCAGTTTCCAGAACCAATTGGATGAAATCTGCTTGAAATCTGTGACAAGCTACACATTTGAAGTAAGCCTCGTTTGGATGCGCCCCTTTCAGGTCCACAATGAGGTGTTTTAAGAACACATGAAACAGAATACATGATGTGTTTTTCAGAGAGCCACAATATGTCTTCCTGTGTTCTTGTTATACAGCTATACCAAATGGATACTGTCTGCATATTATCAAAGATTAGCTGTGGTTAGAAATAGAACACTACATTATTAACCCTTTGCTGAGGTGCACCATTGGATGAAAGGTACTCTCCCAATGTAGGGATCAATTAGATCAGACTGAGTCACGCTGTTCTACCATCTCAGGTAAACTGAGTGAGATGAGACATGTACATTCACTATATATACTTTTACCTCCAAAATCCCATCCTTTGCCACCCTGGGATGAGGAATCTAAAATGGAGGGAAATTACCCCAGTGCAAGAGGGAGAGAGAGAGAGAGGCAAGACTCTCCTTGGCTGGCTAGTCAGTGTTGCTATGCTGTTGTAAGGAGAGGGAGAGAGAGAGAGAGAGCAAGGGAGGGAGGGAGGGAGGGAGGGAGTGGGGGGGGAGGCTGAAGGCGAGAGAGAGGGAGAGAGAGGCCTGGCAGACTGTGGGGGAGGCGGAGGCCTCATCTGCAGTGCTGTGTGCAGAAGGAGCACTTAACAGTCTTTCAAAGGGGGAAGGGGAGGGAGACTAGAGAGGGAGGGAGACAAAGGGGTGGGGAAAGGAGTTGGGGGGAGGGGAGGAGAGGAAAAAGGGAGTCAGAGAGAGATCGGGGTGTGAGGGAGGAGAAGCGGAGAGGAGAGGAGATGAGAGTGGCAAGGTAAAATGTGGGGAGGAGGTGGTAGGGGCAGAGGGAGGAGGGGTGTAGGGGGAAGGGAAAAGGAGGAGGAGGAGGAGAGACAGAAAGAGGGGAGAGGAAGGGGTAGAGAGAGGAGGAGTGGGGGGAGGGGAGGTGATGGCGGTGGTGTAGAGACAGCGCCCCCTGTAGCTGGAGGAGAGGGACGGAGAGGCCCTGGTGTGTGTGTGTGCTGTCAGACACAAAGAGGTTGAGACAAAACAGCCCTTGTACTTAACAGGAGGGAGGCTAATTAGTTGAATCGGCCACAGGTCAGTTTAGCATTTCCCCCCAACTGACCTGCATCCACCTGAACAGGAGGAGAGAGCGGGTGACAGATTAAAGTAAGTGAGGAAGAGAGAAGGGACATGTAGGGAGATGTGGGTTGCAATGTAATAACTGCTGAGATGGAGACGCTGATAGCGCCCCCTGTAGGAGACTGGCAGGCCTCAGATTTCTTTTTAGCAAAAGCAAGGGGGGGATGGGGGGGGGGAATAAAAAATAACACATTTGTGAGAGCATGTGTGCCAGTGGAAGTGACACTTCTTATGTGGGTACAAAATATCATCATGTACTTCACATCCTTTGAATATTGCATGTCGCTAGAGGTCATCTAGATTAGGGCGCCACACAAACCAGGACAATAACACCAGCACAGAGACAGGGGGGGAGAGAGAGGGTGGTGGAGGGGAGATGGAGGGGGGGGGGGCAAAGAAAGGCCTTGCAGACTGGGGGGGGACAAGAGGCCTCTTCTGCAGTGCTGGGTGGGGGTGAGGTGGGGGTGCTGGCAGGAGTGGGAGGCTGAGGGGGGACTGGAGAGAGAGGGGCAGGGAGAGATGGTTGCAGATGTATCCCACTACTAGCGCCTCCTGCAGTTAGAATGGCCTTGCTACACATATTCACACAGTACAAATGATTCATGGAATGATGAAATTAAATCATTTAGATGGTGAAATAATGAAAAGAAAGAGAGGGAAAGAGAACGAGAGTGAGGCCTGTGGCCAACTGTAAGAGAGAGATGTAATTCGTGAGGGGGGGTGAGACAAGACTGAAAAGAATGTGAGAGGAAATGGGAGATGGAGGAGAATGCACTTTACAGTACATGAGTGCATAGTGGCAACATCCAGTTGTGACAGATCCAGTACAGGGTCAGTGCAGAGAGCAACAGTCAGCTTGGAGGGACTACATGAACCCTCTTTAGTTGGAGAGAGAGGACCAACGATTAAAGTCATGAAAAAAGATACAGATATTTAAAGTTCATGAAATCCAGAATAAGTAGGATGCCAATCTTTACCCTCCACACAAGTGGTTCCCAAACCTGCTACTTGATCAGTATTTAATTTAATTTAAAGGAATAGTTCCACATTTTGGGAAATCTGCTTTCTTGCTGAAAGTTATCTGTTCACTAAATATGAAACTACCGTGAGCAGCCAATCAGCTTAGTTTAGAACAAAGACTGAATTGGCGAATCCAATTCAAAATACTTACAGCTAATCAACCAATACCATACATCGCTAGCTGCTGCTATCCACCTACTATAATCTCATCGCATAGCTAAAAGAGCAGACTGTATGGCCAAACATAGATGACATGGTTAACAATAAGATACCATTAATATAGCAACTTTTGCTAACTAACATTGTTTAGTAGCCCGGATGGGATCACCGTGCAGTTTCCCTTCAAGTTCAAGTACAGGTTCAAGTTTCTTTTATTACCACATGGCTACGCTGCTGGATTTCAGTACATCTGGATCTCAGTACAGATGGAATGACTGTGACAGGACTCTACATACACCATCGGTGCAAAAGAAACATACAGTACACAACTCCACATTCAATTACAATTAGGCCGGCAGCAGTGGTGGCAACCGCTCACTGTCTGAAGGCACCTAAAGCTCACTTAGTAACAAGTTGTGTCTTGCTTGTTTAATCCATTTTAAAAAATGACAAGTTGTGGTTTTACAGCGGGCAATGTGGCAATAGTGTTAATTTCGCAGACCGACGGGTATCAATCTTCTCATCTAACTGTTAACAAGAAAGCGAATGAGCGTATTTCCAAAAATGTTCCCAAAGTATAGCTTTAAGGATTGCAAGAGGCCTGAATATGTGAAAGAATATTTTACTTCCTTTAGGCATTTTTGACTACGAAAAAAGGAAAAATGTGAGAAGAAATATTATCATGACCCCTCAAATTTATCTAGGGACCCCTTGGGGGTTCCCAGCCCTATGTCAGAAAACAATGATTGGGGGTGGGTCATACTGAGGACAGAAGAAGTGACAGATAAAGGTGGCACTTATTTTTTGCCATGACAGCCAACAAATGTTGCAGATAGCTTCCAATTTGCCTGTCAAAATGTGAATCAAACTTTCCAGGATGTTGCATGAGTAGGGAACACACAAACACAGCTGCTGACATCATCTTGATCTTACTGTAGAGAGAGAGTAAGCTGGTCCTGAGGCTCTCTGCAGAAACAAGTCTCCGACAGCCTCAGGAAAGAAACACCAACTCAAGCAGATCAAACCAAATTATCAACAAGCAAAAAGAAAAATTTACTGAATACTGGAAAGATACGACCAAAACACAAAGTAAATTAAAATGTTATCTGACCTTAAAAAGAGAATTCACACTGGCAAATTACCGGAGCACAACAAAATGTCCTAAATTAAGAAAAATGTTAACAACATACAGACTGAGTGAACACAGCCTGGCCATAGAAAAGGGTCGCCACAGACAGAGCTGGCTACCACAAGAGGAGAGACTCTGCTCCCAGTGTGACAGAGGACAGGTAGAGACAGAGCTGCACTTTCTAACCTCATGCCCTAAATATAAAACATTAAGAGAAAAACACTTTGCAAACATTTCCTAAATATACTCCAAATTCGATTTTATATCAGACACTCCCCTAGTTACTGGGAGAAATGCCAGAATGCCAAATCATAGTAGCAAAATATATCTCCTCATGTCACGAACTGAGGACACCCAGTGGAAACTCAAACTAGACTGGTAAATATATTAAATAATTGTATTTTAAATTTTTTAAACTTTGTTTGTTATTTTAATAATTGTTCTTTGGAAAAGAAACCCATGAACTATTAATACCTCATGAGTTTATATGTTTGTTTTATTTATTTATTTATTATTATTTCACATTTAATAATTGATTTTCTTTATTTTCTTATTTTTTTTATTAATATATTGTTGTTTCTTTATTGATCCTAAACATTAAATTACTTCTATATACTGCTGACCTATGTGCGTGTGTGTGTGTGTGTGTGTGTGTGTTTATGTTTTTATATCCTACTATGAATGCACACTAACCGATGGGGACTTGTGTCACAGTGGGGACAAAAACTGAGTTCCCCACAGATGCTTTTTGAGGGTTAAGATTTGGTTTTAGGGTTCAGGTTATAATTAGGTTGAGATTACGCATGTAGTTGTGATGGCCAAGGTTAGGGCAAGGGGCTAACGAATGAATTATGTTAAGGAGATGACCCCACAGGGATAGAGAAACAAAAGTGTGTGTGTGTCAGTGGGGGACCTACAGTAATACTTCCATGGAAAAGACAAACAGCAGAAAGCTTTGGATAGTGACAATGAGGCAGCCACTGGCACCCCCTTCACACGGAAAGAGGATGTCTGCTGCTTCACGCTGGACATATTGCAGAGGGGTTGGTGGGAGGGGTGAGACGCACGGTTGAGAGGAAGTCTGCAAGAGGTCAGACACTTTGTCTACAGAGCTGTGTACACAGCAGGTGGGGGAGAGGGAGACCGAAAGGGAGGGGAGTGATGAACAAGGCAATAACTACTGGTGAGACTGGCTGAAGGGATGTGTCTGTAATGTTTTGGTGAATATACTCATAGACATACAGTTTTTGTCTCGATTAAGAATGTATTTGATCTATCGGTGTTTAAATACATTAAAAATTAAAACGTAGAGGTCATTTTGTGATACAAAACAGCTGCTCTAGTGCGGAGTCTTGTTCAAGAACATTTCAGGTAGACAGATGTTTGCCAACATCGAACCTGAACCTGTTCTGTCCAGCTGAAGGACAGTATCCTTATTCACCTTTTGCCCTGCTACTGTGAAAATATATTATATATAAAACATAATATATATTTTTAGTGCAAAAGCAGAAGAATTTGTTCTTTGCCCTTGGAGTTCTTTCCTGGACTTTCAGTAGAGTAACTGGGAGTTTTGGATCACAGCCTCAAACTCCTGAACAGCCTGTAGTTACTTTTAATAGATTAGGTGATTTAGAATTAAACAGTCTACACACTGAATTAGGTAGATTTATTTTTTCACAATACAACAGGTTATAGAGTGAGACTGAGTTTGTAACTCCCTTCTGCTACGTAGCAGACAATATACATTAATATAGAAGCAATTCTAAAAATGTCAAACAGAAATAAACTATATTCAATAGAGCAGTGGTGAGGATGAATTTGAGTTTAAAAGTCTGATAGCTTGGGGGTAAAAGCTGCTCTACAGTCTGGTGGCTTACTACAGAATAATGCAACCTGGAGGATCTCGAGCATAAAGTCTAGGCTTCCAGTCTTTGCAATTTGAGTCACATATTGTAAAAAATATTTATGGAAAGCAGTGGATGTTTGGGAATAAATCAAAATTTAGTATTCGTAAATTTGAAAAGAACTATATGTTGTGCTTTAGAAAGTGGCTGACAGCAGTGTGTACATGGTTAGTACATGGTACAGCCAGACTATGTACCTAACTCAGGCACCCTCGCTCATTTCGTTGCAATTAGAGTTGTTGAGGTTACAGCCTTACTTGGTCTGGTATGACCAGTTAGATTATGGTGGTGAATGTTGGGTAACTTTAGATAGATACTGTGTAACTGATATTAAGACACGGACGTGGATCACATGACTAATTGCATGTGAAAGCGGTTGCTCGATGAACCCACAGAGAATTATCTTGAGTCTTGTAGTGACTTTCAGCTCATTCTTAAAAGCTTTCTGGCCTTAACTGTTTGGGCTCGGAGTCACTGCTCTCAGGGAAGGGCAAAGATAGGCTACATCAAAATGTACTTTAAAACAACATACCAAATACCCTAATTTTACTGTATCAAAATACAACAAAGTACAGCAGCCATGCCATGTATCAGAATAAACTGGTGTATTTTTTAATTCAAAAATACTAAAAATACTTTTCCAAGGCGCCATGAAATCACTTCACAAACACTTTATTTTTTTCAGTGCACAACTGATTAAAACTTAACTTTGAGGGTTGTTACCAACCCGTAAGCAATCAGCTAGAACATTACGTAAACTGGTCACTTACTTAGCCTAGGCTACTAAAACACCAAAACGTATCAGGAACTGTTAAGAATTGTAGCAATTAAGCTAAAAATTGGTGGAAAGCTGGTGACCTACACATTTATCACCTTAAGCTTCTGCTTTGGGTCTGGATCAATATGCTGTTCTGTACTGTGTAATATTTTACAGTATTTTGATACGAAATATGAAGGCATTGTCATTGACCCCATCAAATACAAAATCTTTTTTTGCATTTGAAATATGTGTTTTAAATACATGTATCATAAATAACGCCCATTCCTGACTGTTCTTATATAGTCGGTTTCATCAACAGCAGGCAGCTGTTTTCAGCGAAAACACTAACAGCAGATGAAGTTACTGACCAGCTAGTGAACATAGTGGAGCATTTAGCAGCAAACGAGCCAGATAGTTTTTCTCAGGAGTTGCTGAGCTAAAAGCAGAGTGAATATTGAAGTTATATTCTAGAAACGAATGAATGCTAATGTTGCTCCATGCTGGACACTGCACGCTGGGTAGGATATTTGAGAATCATCTGACCCTGAAATTCTTCTTTCAGCACTTTCTACAAGGGAAACCTTAATCCACTCTAATACTCTTCCTGATTACTAAAGGGATATTAGAAAGTACGTATAATTTGGTGTTATAATTACATACTTGGTCTTTCATAGTCCTAAATAAAGTCACTATAATAACCATGCAGCTTTAGGACTTAGAATGTAGCATTTACCTTTTTAACCTTTTGAAAGTCATTTTGCTGTGGTATTTGTAAAATACCCCACTGAAGTGTGTTATATGGTTACTGTGGTTTACTTTCAGCTGTATGAGAGCAGATAGTGATGGGACACAAATGGGAAGACACAACTGTACTTGATTGCCACTACAGAGAGGCCATCACAGTATGTGTGCAGACTGTACTCACTGATTGACCTTCATATGTAAATTTCTCCATGGACTAGTTCCTCCTTACCTGCGTACACTTATGTGTAGAAATCAGAACCACTATGCCTTGTATTCCCACAATGTTCTACAGATGTCGGTACTTAGAGTGAAGATGGAGTTTTGTATCTCAACGAGACCGTGTTAAATAAAGGAAAAATGAAAACATGTCTGGTGAAAGAGTTAAATAGACCAAAGGGTTAGAAATAGACCTTTTTCACAGCAGACATTTTTAGTCGGAAAAGCACAGGTGTTACTAATTACATTAATGAGGCAGCTGTTGTTCTAATGTCCCAGTAAGACAGCGTGACAGTGAGCCAGCATGCACAAAACCAAGACAGTGAAACCAAAGATGCTTGTCTTCCACGAATGATGATTCCTAGTGCTTCCACTCACTCTGGATGATTGGAATTTTGATTAAGTTGATGCTTGGAAGAGCGGTGATGGGAATGAATGGGATAAAAAGAGAGTATGGGTACCCAGTCTTAAATGATGGAGAAACAACAGCATTGAGAGATGAGGAGAGATGCTGGCAAAAACTTTTGTAACAATTCGCAGTTCAAATAATATTAGTGAAGAGGGGAAAAGAGGGAGGGAAATTACAGTAAAGGAGAGAGAAGAGCTATTACAGCAAGAAGAAAACCCTAATGACCTACTAAGCAAACCAATCACAAAGACAGAACTAAAACGCACTCTCCAGAAAACAAAGATGTCAGCACCAGGAATATATCAGATCTGTTATATAATGATAAACCAGATCAGTGAAACTTCAAAGGATATATTACTAGAACTATATAATAAAATGTGGGAGGATGGGAAACTGCCACAGAGCTGGAAGGAGGGTGGTATAGTGCCAATACTATATTAATAATATATTTGCAAACTAATGGAGAAAATGATCCCCTGATGGATCCAGCTGTATGTTTAGAGCATGAAATCAGAAAAGCACAAGTAAACAGAGAAAGTGTAGTGGCTGTTTCCTTTGACATAGAGAAGGCATGATGTGATGTGGAGAGAAGGATTGTTAATTAGACTGTAAATAGTATATATATATATATATATATAGATGGACTAAGAGTAGGGAAGAGTTATTAAAGAAAATATATTGTTGAGAACGGAACACCTCAAGGAAGCTGAAAACAAGGGAATAATCCAAAATCAGAGCAAGGAATCCAAAATACAGTGGCAGGACTGAACACTCAACATAAGACGACGACACAACACAGACAGAACAGAACTGAGGGCTTAAATACACAGGCAAACAAGCATTGAGGGATGCACAGATGAAACACATCAGGTAATCAAACAACGGGAAACAAAGCTAAACAAGGACACATGAAAACTGATCACTACAACATAAAAAGTAAAGCAAATGGGAACACATAAGGACAGAGTAAACAAAGTAAAACAGAAAACATGGAACGACTACAAACAAAAGAAAACCAGGGCAGGAAACAGAGACAGGACCAAACAGGAAAGAGGACTACACTAAAAATGGAGACATGGGACTAAGGACTAAACACTAAGACATTAACTAAGAACTAAGATAAGAAAAGGACAGAGACAGGTAAAGACTAACATAAACTAAACAACTAAACATAAAAATAAACAAGGCTGCACAGAAGAAACACAAAACCCCAAACCATGCGAGCCTAAAAACAGGAAAAATATTCAAATGAAACCAAAATCCTAACATAAGCCCTTTATTATTCTCCATAATAATAAATGATGTTTTAAGGGAAATAAAGAATGGGATGGGGTTTTCACTTTCTGCGGATGACGGGGCGATTTGGAAGAGGGGAAGAAATCTGGAATTTATTGTAAGCTACAGGAAGCTATTACGGAAATAGAGGAGTGGTCGTATAAATGGGGTTTTAAATTATCAGTAGGTAAGACAAAGACAGTGACAGTGTTTTACAAAGAAAAGAATTGGTAGTGAGGCAAAACTAAAGTTACATCATCAAGAATTGGAAAGAGTGAAACACTAAGTTTTTGGGGTTATGGTTTGATGAGGGAATTACATGGGGTGTACATATTCAGAAAGTATTGGACAAATGTAGGAAGGTACTAAATGTTATGAGGCAATATATTGTGGATTAATTAGATCAGTATTAGATTATGGTTGTGTGGTGTATGGATCTGCATCAAGCACATCCCTCAGAAAGTTAGACCATATTGAGTTTCAGGCTTTTAGATTATGCACATGGGCATTTAAAACAACTTCAACAGCATCACTACAGGTTGAAATGGGAGAAATGCCACTAGATGAGAAGAATACTGCTATCTCTGAATTACTGGGTTAATTTACAGGGCCACAGTGAAGATCACCCAGCACAAGGCACTTTAAAACCTTGTTGGGAAAAGGAGAGGAGGGAGACAAAAAGCTTTGGGTGGACAGTTATACTGAAAGCAACAGAGCTAGAATTAGATTAACTTCAGTCCAACAGTACCATTGCCAGCAGTACCACCTTGGGTACTCCCTGAAGCCACAGCAGATCTTACACTATTAGAAAAGAAGAACGAGGATAGGGAGTTTATTTTGAATTCACATGCTATACAGGCATGTAGGCCTATTAATAGTTACCACAGTTACTTCCAGATCTACACAGATGCATCACAGAATAGTTAATAAGATAGGTGTAGTTCCAGAGTTTCTTACAATAGGGAAGAGGATTAATGATGAAGTATCAGTATACACAGGAAATAAAACCATTGAGAATGATTATTTGTGACAAATACGTAAACATGACTCAGGCAGGTGTGAAAACGGTGGGCAACAGGAGACAGTCAAACACGTCATGGTACACTGTATGGTAAGTATGAGGGAAAGAATTTTGATTAGAATAGAAATTCTTGGAAAGAACTCAAGAGATAAGTGCTACGGCATTGTTTTTAATTATCTTAGCGTAATTAATATGATTGAGATGATCTGAGTCTTATTTTTATTTTTTTTGTTTTGTTTGTTTTGTTTTTGTTTTATTTTGTTTGGTCTAAAATAAGAAGTCATTCTAAACCACGCTCCATACCAGTTGAGTAATGCACCATTTCGTTGTGTGCCAACCGTCAATAAAACTCAAAGAAGAGGTGAAGCGGACCAAAAGACCCTCAAACGCTAGACATGATGCGGCGACCCAAAGAAATTCAGGAACAAATGAGAAACAGAGTCATTGAAATACATCAGTCTGGAAAAGGTTATAAAGCCATTTCTAAAGCTTTGGGGCACCAGTGAACCATAGTGAGAGCCATTATCCACAAATGGCGAAAACATGGAACAGTGGTGGACCTTCCCAGGAGTGGCCAACCTACCAAAATTACCCCAAGAGCACAACGATGACTCACACACACAAAAAAAACCAAAGCAACATCCAAAGAAGTGCAGGCTTCACTTGCCTCAGTTAAGGTCAGTGTTCATGACTCCACCATAAGAAAGAAACTGGGCAAAAATGGCCTCCATGGCAGAGTTCCAAGACGGAAAACCACTACTGAGCAAAAAGAACATAGGCTCAGTTTTGCCAGAAAACATCATGATGATCCCAAAGACTTTTGGAAAATACTCTGCGGACTGACGAGACCAAAGCTGAACTTTTTGGAAGGTGCGTCCCCCATTACATCTGGTGTACGAGCTCTCTTAGCTTGGAGGATCTGCCTTTTTTATGGGTTAGGGTTAGAGGATAAGATGCTAACCCATCTTTGATTTGAGGAGATATTACATCCCCAAAAATAGGTTATCTTTTTTCTGGATGGGAATGATATGGATGTTAGCAAGATGCTGCTGCCCATATTTTTAGTTTAAAGAATGAGTCTTGTATTTCCTTTAAATGACAAAACTGCACTTTAAGAATAATTAATTTTCTCTCTTGCTCTCTCTCGCTGATCGTCTGTGTTATTTAATTGTAACTTCTGGATTTGTGTAATGTCAAGCACTTGCTGTCTTTTGTATATTCAATTATGTCAAATGTTTGTTTTCATTTTAAGTTTTAAAAAATTATGCAACAAAACTAACAGGAGTGTGTTTGTGTGTTGGTGAGTGGGGGGTGTCAATTTGTCAGTTTGAGGTCTAATCAGGAGGAGAACACCTGTGTGGCTTGACTTTATTCACTAATATTTTAATCTCTAGAATGTTGCTTATTGACACAAGAAATAGTCATATGTTTCTGTACCTGATGTGGTATACCACATAATTAAACGTTATCCAGTAAGGGTGTGTGGTCTCATTTTACTGGCCCTCACATGAAATGTTTTGAACTGATTTTCATTGATGGTTATTTATAACTATCACTGACTCTAGGGGAGAGGGAAACTATTTTTGTGCACCACTTTTATCACTGCCTGTGGCAGGGTATACTGTACTAAAAACCTTCCAGTGTAAACATACATTAAGTGCTTGCATACACTGGGCTGGTAGCCAGCAGCAGTAGGCCTATGTGGCTTTTGGCCAGAAGATGTCACTATACAATAAGAAACAAGGTGCAGTCATCTATAACAAACTGTGACTGTTGAGATTACTCATAAACTGTATATAAAAAGGGATTTCTCTATCTAACACAATTTTAGTTCCTGGTTATTAAGTGTTATTTCCTAATAGCTAATGCCTCAAAAGTATAGGAAATGGCTATTATTCCCCAGGACAGTGATATTTCAAAATTTACCTATTTCTAATGAGAAAACAGGGAATTGTTTGTTTTTTCATTCACATGAATTCAGAAAAAAACAACATGAATCCAAACGAACATGTATTTATACACCAGCTTTATACACTGAACAAAATTATAAACGCAACACTCCCCCATTCATCATGAGCTAAACTCAAAGATCTAAGACTTTCTCTATGTAAACAAAAGGCCTATTTTTCTCAAATATTGCTCACAAAACTTGTCAATCTGCGTTAGTGAGCACTTCTCCTTTGCCGAGATAAGCCATCCACCCCACAGGTGTGGCATATCAAGATGCTGATCAGACAGCATGGGGATTGCACAGGTGTGCCTTAGGCTGGCCACAATAAAAGGCCATTCGGAAATGTGGGTTAGATGTTATTTTGGATTCATATGTTGTTTTTTTGGACTTTGTGTGAATGAAAAGGCACAAATTCACTGGTTTTCTCATTGGAAATAGATACATTTGAAAATATCACTGTCCTGGTCTCAAAAAACAAAGTTTGGGGAGATAAATAGCCATTTTCTACACATTTGAGGCATGTGCAATTAGGAAATAACACTACCCGGGAACAATAAAATTAACTTGTCACACAGTGTTATTGATATCCCTAATACATAGCTTACTAATGAGGTTGATTCTGGTGTATATATAAATATTTTTTTCTTACTGATGTATGGAGGTAAGCATATCAACTGTTCAGGGAATCATTTCAAAAGGGGTCTAGGGTCCCCATTGAAATTTGTATAAATGTTTATCATGTCATAATCTTTTAATTAACACTTTTAAACATGTGTGATATATGATGGCAGTGCCAAATCATGGTAATAGTCCACTCAGATGAGGTTTAAATTAAAGTATGACCCTACATCTAAAAGTCTTAAATGTCTAGCTTTGATCCAGCTATGTGGAGCAAGGTTGTGAGTCCCTCTGGTCTCTCTAACAGGCTCTTATTTTGAAGTGAAGAGTGAGAGTCTTTTATTTTGAAAGCATCGTGTCTCCAGCTCTTCAGGCACAGAGGGAGGGAGGAAGAGAGGTAGACGGTAGACACCGGACAGACACGGTACCAACAGCGGTGAAGTACAGCGGCAGCGACAACTATGAGAGGAGATAAGTTTACAGGGTGAGGTTGGCTGGTTGGCAGCCGTTGTCGCATTCTTGGAGAAACACCGCAAACCGTCGGACGTCGAGAGGTCGCGGGACAGTCTGCGGTCCGGGAGAAATAACTGGTGGACACATACACACGCACACACGGTTTCTGGAGACACAGCAGCAGGAGCAGGGCGAGTGTTTTGGCGGCGGTCCCGCTGCTAGCGAAACATGAACAAAAACCACCGAGTGCCGAGCAACCGATCTCTTGGTGCCGTGGAGGTGAAGAGCAAGGTAGCCTAACGTTCCATGGATACTTCTTTGTCAGTTTACTTGCTGTATGTGGAGTCTTAACTGTCCCTATGACGAGCACTCTGGCTAAATTAGCCTGCTAACTGCCTTGATAGTTCAAGTTATGGTGTCGCACAAATTACAAGCTACAGCTTAACACACGCCAACACAGGGCTTCTTAGTCTGACTAACTCGCGTGTAGCTCGCCATACTCGAAACTTTGATTTTAACCGTGGCGTATTTTGATTCTAAGTTGATGTGATAAGTTTGCTAGCTAGCTAGTTAAGTTTTTGAAGGTGGAGGTTATTGTCAGCTGACGCCGCAGTGAGCCAGTGTCACCTGTCGCAGCCTCCTCCGCCCACCTGCTCATTTACCAAATATTGACTCAAAGTTTGAGTCAAGTTTTTATTTTAGCTTCACCCCGTGGGCAGTTTACATAAACAATAAGATACCTGAATCAAATTATATCGGGATGACTCATTAAGAGCTGCTTGTCCTGCTGTTTTCCCTGTGCGTACAGGTGTGCCAGGGCCTGCCTCCTGACTGGGGCATGATCACACACACGTGCTGAGGAATGGCGCTTTTTGTTGCTCAAAACTATTTTTTAAAGACTAGATATGTTGACACAAGCTGTGACCTATTTTTTTGTTGCCCCTGCCTCTGTAGTTCCCTTCACACAAAGTTATAACGTGCTTTGTTCAGCTCCTTCTCAAACCCAGCAGTCGTGGTCATTTGATATGTTTTGTCTAGAAACAGGCCTGTGACCTGTTTTGTTTCCCAGCCTATAATTGATATACTTCTGCTTTGTGCAAATGCATTAGATGATGGGTGTCCAGGTTGGCAGTGAATTGTAGATCATTTTCTGTCAGCGCTTGGCAACAGTAACCACAACACTTGGTACTTCTCATTAACACCACCAATGGGACACTGTGCTCTCTTAGTTTCATCTAAAGAAAAAGGGATCTGCAGCCATTGGTCAGACCTCACTGATTACTGCCTTACTCATAAGCGAACAATGTGTTTTGTGGGAACATGTGTATGCCTACAACACAAAGTCTTTCTAATAACTGCATACCATACATGCTGTCTGGTAGCTTCATTTGCACAATGCTCTTCAGTCTTGAACTTACTGCATCCACAAATACAGAAACCTGGAGATACACACACACACACACACACACATCACAAAGTCCTTCAAATTAATAATTCATCACATGTGGTGTTAGCTTGCTACATGGATGACAGCCACTGACATACAGCCGACGGTGGTTTTGAAATTAGCTAGGCTACCAGAAGAGTGTGTGCTTATTAGTCCCAGCACCAGATCTCAGACCCTTTTGAAGAGAGTTCATTAATATTGACTGCATAGGCTTTGTACGACATCTCATCTATCTCACGGTTTCTTTGAGCTCTTAATCGCGTACTCACATGTGTATGCCTGTCTGCTCCATCCCAGTTTGGTGCAGAGTTTCGTCGGTTCTCGCTGGATCGGTCGAAGCCGGGCCGCTTTGATGAGTTCTACGGCCTCCTGCAGCACGTTCATCGTATCCCCAATGTGGAGTTGTTGGTGGGCTACGCCGACGTGCACGGCGACCTCCTACCAATCAACAACGATGACAACTACCACAAAGCCATCTCCACTGCCAGCCCTCTACTCAGGCTGTTCCTGCAGAGGAAAGGTAAGCACAGAGGAAGTGTTTGAACAACGAGTGCTAGTTTCCACCTGTTTGTTAGGCCAGATCTGCTTTGCTATGGAAATGCAAACAAAGGTCTTGTGTTAGCTTTGAATAGTACAACTTGAAATATGGGATAGGCTGCTGGACAGGAAAATATGGAATACATACATAATGTATGTAATGGCTGCACATGACTGTAGTTTGCTAGACATTGTTTGCACATGTTTAGGGACTAGCATGAACCTGTTTCTGTCACACTACATATATAAAGTGATGATTGGATTAGTGTTTGAAGTGCATCATCCTTGCTAATGTTACTTAGTGTGACCTGTTGAATGCAGGGGAGACCCCAGGGTCTGCTGGCCGGGGGCAGGTCGGGCCGCACACTCTGTTGTGTTTAAGCTGTCTCGCTGTGCCATATGACCCTATAGAAGCTAAGCCACTTTGTCAGGAGGAGATTAGTGGGGTCACTGTGTAGCGCTGCATGGGACTGTGTTTCAATTACACGCTCCAGACACTAGCCCCACGCTGGGTTCACTGCTGCTCTCACGCACAAATGCATGAAAACACAGTCACGCAGGCAAGCATCACACATCAGCCATGCACTCGGACATGCAGTGCCATGTAGAAAGCATAGAACAAAGACGGAAGACATACACACACTAATGCAGCCACAACCCCGTGCACACCCCATTGCCCTCAGACCCTGGTTTCCCTCCTGATTTGTTTACCCCCCTTTACTTTACTGCTAAGCACCAGTTGGTCTCAGCTTAAAAGGGACCAGCAGATGAAGCAAATTGGAAGATTATAGATATATCTGCAGACACTTATTATTTCTAATAATGGCTCTACAGTGAGTTGATAGCTTCTCTTTGTGAGTGAGGTATGTCAGGCGAAGGGCCAACTCAGAACCTTTAAATACTGAACACTAAGCGGTATGTTTATGTGCAAAGTATCTCACATTATTCTGTTTTCTTGGCAACAAGATGTCAAATTGACAGCGGATGACGAAGGATTTTGTTTTGGAGAAATTGATTAAGTTCTTCACGACCTTGTTGGTATGTAATCTCAGGTGACTCACACAAAGTCTTTCATGTTATCAGCAGCAAAGGAGGACGGTCATTGTGGGAGGGTCATACTTAGTCACACCTGTGCAACCCTGAAACGGTTCTTTCCACGGCTACTTTCCACTAAACCAGTTTAGGTTTATGCACCTCAGCATATCGGAGTTTCAGTCTTACAGTCACAAGCTGGCTTATAATGCCATTCGATTACTACTATGTCCTTTGAGACTGTAACTGAGTGATTATGTAAATGTGTTAGTCAGTGGTCAGATGTGATTGGTCATTATTGCGTAAGAGCAGGACTTCAGACAAGGCAAAGTTTGTTAGAACTTGGCCTTCATGGAGTAGTGCAGTGAAATCTTATTACCGATATCTGGGAAATGGAGCTAATAAAAGCTACACTCAATTGCCAGTCTCAGTGATTATAAACAGGTTTCTGACAGACTGTGTGTGTGTGTGTGTGTGTGTGTGTGTGTGTGTGTAATAAAAAAAAAAACATATCTAGCTTCAGTCGATGCGTGTCATGTGAGGTTATTTTTGGCACTGCATTTCATTTCTCTGGAAGACTAAATCCAGGGTACATACATCCTGGGCTAGGTGCTCTGTGGCTTTTGTTCATTCAGTGGTGTGCAGATGGTTCGATGGCTGGATAGAGGGATGGACGTTAGGCTGTGAGTGACTGTTGTATTGTGGTCTGATTCTTGAATAATGCACACATTGTTGTTGTTTATGCATCAACATGGGTCATCACTGACCAGCCATTAATGTCGTATTGTTCACCACAGTAAAATGGGGTAAGTGTTAGTGCCTGTGTGTAGACTGCTGGACTCTGTCTGTCTCCGTCCAATACAACTCAGCAGGATTTGGGTATCCCTTACACCCCGCCCCAATCCGTGAACAATGCGGTCATGACTACTGAGCTGGCAGCGAGGTGTCCTCTGTTTACTGGTTGTCATAGCAGCATTGAAGAGGCCAGTTCATAGGTGGATTAGCAGTGCTGGAGTCTCTTCAAGGCTGATAGCAGCTGCAAAGCATGCTGGGTGCAGTGCTGCTAGTACTTTAAAAACAGGTTCAGTGTGTAATGTTCAGGAGGATCTATTGTCAGAAATTCTCTCTATCTATAATTTTACAAGTATATTTTGGGTGGTGATGGTTCAGTGGATAAGACACATGCCTTTGGTGTGAGAGACCCGGGTTTGAATCTGCTGTGAGACACCAGTGTGTCCCTGAGCAGGGCTCCAGAGGCGTGCGACCTCTGACATATATAGCAATTGTAAGTAAGCGTCAGCTAAATGAATAAATGTAGTGAGAGTGTAGCCGCTTTCAGAAAGAACATCTTCATGTATGTCGCATTCGCTTATTCATACTGAACAAAAGTTTGCAGCTTTATCCCGTGTGAAAAGGCCCGCAACCATGTGTGCTTTCACATAGAGGGCCGTCTTTACCGGAACCAGCGGCATGCCGGCTGTAGCTTTTCACAAACGGATCTTTCTGTCTTGTGTCTGTCACCAGCTTTTCCTGCTCAGAGGCGGATAAAATCTGCTCCATACCTTTCATAAAGTGCAGCAAGCCGGCAGATTGGCGCAATACCCCCTGAAATAAGGCAGCGTGAAAGCTGCTAGTGTTAGGGGCTAATTACAAAAGTTGTACTAGTAGTGTTTTTAGCTTTTAGTTGGCAGTCCAGTCAGTGTCTGACACGCTGTCAGATCTTCTAATGGTCATGCTGTCCTCCTCAAAAATCAAGGAGAATGATCCATAGGCTGTATAAAAAATGTTGATCCCACAGAAGCTGTGATGCTGTGGGACCCGGACTTAGAACCAGGAGTCCAGAAGAGGGTGATTGTAGAAAGTGATCAGTCTTGACAAGGAGGTTTAAGTTGAATGATGAATGAGCATCTTGTAAATTTATAAAACAATTTACTGTTGCCACACAAGGCAATTTATTATTTTGGCCGGTGGATTTTTTTTTTTTCATCTACCAGCCACCTTGGCAGGTGAGCCAAAATAGTTAATTTTCCACCCCTGCTTCGTAGTAGTGTCCATGTTGATTTCACACACACTGAAGTTGGAAAAACAACTTCACAACTCGGGAAATGGGACTATCCGAGGAGCACGTGAATGCACCGTGAGCCATGAGCTCACCACTGGATGCCACACCAACTTACACACTGAACCTGTAATGTGTCATTTGGATGTGTCTGATATTCTCATGTAGTTGCAGCTACTTAGAGAAGTGTATGTGTCTACGCAAACCACCTGAATCGGAATCAATAAAATCTAAATGATAGCCAGTCCAGAAAGCACATTATAATTCGCTTATAGATGAGCGTTGTTCAGAGCTATTTCCTGGTCCGGGCTGTTTTGCAAAGCTCGGTGTAAATGGAGAACGTTGTGGTCATTAGTCTGCTCTCAAAGACGAAGCAGTGCATTGAGGAATGTTGATTTTATTTTCTCTTTAAAATAATGTGTTTTATGTCTTTGTTGTCAAATGGGTGACTGCTCTATTGCAGCTGGTTGGAGACATGGCTGTGTCACACCTGGCCTTTTGCTAGCCCCCAGTCAGTCTGCTGGTTGTTAACTCCTTGTCTTCTCACTTGGCTTGGAGGGAATCAATGGGATGATAGTACGATACTTCACAGTATCTTATAAATAATAACCAAACTCAGTTACCTTTTAATAAGGTGTTGCATACTTTTTTACAGTTGAGACCTTTACCATGTCAGTGCTTTCTGGTGGACAAACTATATAATGGTGACACAGTTTCTAAGTGACCTCAAACCTAGTTTGGCATTTCTGTTGTGCAATTTCCTTATACTTATCAGATGACACATGCTCTGATACAGATGCATTACAAACTTGTTAAGCAGGTGTGGGGAAAAATGCTGTAAAGTTAGAATGCTTTCAAAAATAGATGACGTGTTAATAGATTATATGTAGATGTTTGAGCCAACCTACTTGCTGAGTTCCTTCAAAAACTATGAAGAATTGATGCTGGAGTCAAAGGGCGGTCACACCAAATATTGATTTTGATTTTCTTCTGTTCACTAACTTTTGCATTTTGTTAATTGATATAATCTATTAACATTTCTATTTTTGAAATCATACTGTACAGCATTTTTTCCACACCTAAAAACTCTTGCATGGTTCTGTATCTGCAGTAAGCTGATCTTGCCCATATAGTGGCCTGGCGGATTTATCGTTGTATTTCAAATTTCTTAACCAACCAAATTATTGTTATTGCAGTGTGTGTGATCAAAGTGCCTTATAAATCACTGTATTTTTGTATATTTGAGCATTGATTGTAAAACATTCAGTAGAATAGCACTGTTGCTCATGAAAATATTAAATATTAGTTGGTCATGTAGGCTTGTGGACTTGGTGTGGTATAGTTTAGGATCCAAGCAAAACTGACACCAGGGAAACTGCGAGTCACACCCAGGTTCACTGGTTGGCTTTAAACATGGTTGTCAGAAGAGATTTTCCTGGGTGTGAGTAATGCCATGTTTGCCTGTGTCATCCAGAACGTTGTTTGCATTTTTACACGCATAACATACAAAGAGTTTCCAGGTTGTCGTCCATGTAGTGGTAGCAGCGTTTCAAGCAATCTCTCTCAGGGCGTTGGTTTGTTTGACGTTGCTCACACAGTTTCAGTCCTCATAACTCTTTCACCTGTAAGGTAGAAGGGGAAAAGGTATGGTGAGGGACAGGAATGCTTGTATTTGCGTATCTAAGCAGGGACTGGCTGAGAAATTAGTAACCAGCGTGTGAGTCATCAAGCCAGAGAAAAGTACATACACGGTGTGAAAGTTCAACACCGACAAAGTCTACCCACCCTGCACGGCAAGTATTAGAGCTGGATTGTGATAAGAAATGTGGTGAGTTAAGTAGTGAAAGGGAGAGATGCTGAAGGTGCACAGTGACAGACATGGGGGTGAGAAGGTGACAGCCACAGAGAGACGGATCTAACAAAAACGTCAGAGTGGCGGGAAAAAAGATTTAGATGAAAGAGATGAAACATAAAAAGTCAGACGAGTGAGGACGCCACATCATGTAAGGAGGGAGAGATTTATACTGTGAGCTCGAGATGAAAGGTTTAAAGTGAAAGAGATAAAGTGCTGGCAGGTGTAATGGATGTCAACTTCCCCAAGGAGCGCAGGAGAGAAGTGTAGGAGCACGATCTGTGAAAATAATAGAATCAGCCAAAATAAAGTTTTCCACAGAGCATGAATTATTCCCTAGGATGCTGTCTGTAATGAGCGAGGGAAAGATGGATTCATAGCACCGGAGGAGGAATGCGTGGAGGAGGAACATATCTAAGGCCTAATAAGAGAGATGCAAGGATGAAAGGGAGAGAGAGTAAACAGCATTAAAAAGGGAGTAATGTATAAGGCATTGTTTGGGCAAGGCATCTCATTAGTGATGTGGGGAAAGGAGAGGGAGTCGTGTAAGTGTGATAGGAATGCAACAAGAGGGGGGGAGAGAGAGGGAGGAGGATAGTGGGAATAGTATTAGTGAGGGAGGAATGCAGAGTGAGGCCCACGCTGGGGAGGTTTGGAGAGGGAGGGAGAGAGAAAGAAAGGAGAAGGGAGAGAGATGGAGAATGATGGGAGGGTGGAATGTGGCCAGGCTCTGATCACGTCTGCTGGCTAGATTAGGCCGGACAGCAGGCCAGACTGGACCCTCGGCTACAGAGCCTGGTTCCATCAACAAGGGGTATAGACGGACAGAGAAGGAGATGGTCAAGAAAGCGAGGGAGACGGAGCGAAAGAAAGCCGGAGAACGTTTAAAACGAGTGAGAGTGCACAGCCTGGCAAGCTAAAACCTTACACTCTACTCTTTTTTTTTAAACCTGGTTGGATGAGACTTGATGGATGGAGATGGGTGCAGGGGTAGTGGAGTAGGGGGGAGACGGTGGGAGTCCAGGCCCTCGTATAGAGTATAGAGTCTGTCAGTTTCTCAGCTCAGAGTTGGTCAGGAAAGATGAATGGATAGAGGGAGGGAAGGAAACGGAGGGGGGGGGGGGGAACATGGAGGAGGGAGAAGGGGGAGGCAGTGGGCAAACTGGCAAAGTGAATGGAAGAAAGAAACTGGACTGCTGACCACTGAAAAACAGGAAAGATGGCAGATGAGGGGGAAAGAAAGTGACTGATCTTTACTTTGGACAGATGCAGCTAAAGAACAGGACAGAGACTGTTGAACTTTGTCAGCTTGGGACTCAAAGCATGTCATAAACGCTAGCTGATATATTGCTGTTGTTGGAAAGCGCCTCATACTGTGTCATGAGGTGAAACAAAGCCTTGTTTTTATCCACTTTAGTTCAAGTCACTGGTTTTGAAAGTGCTGTACAAAGAAAGAAGTGCGGCGTCGATAAGCTGCGTAGCAGATATTTAATTTTCTAAAATGGCACAAACCACACGTGGGCATTACAAAATGAACGAAAAGCAAATAAATGATTAAGACATAACAATTAACACTAAATAGAAAAAAAGAGAGAAAAGGGGGAGACCTTTTGAGAGAGAGATTAGCTTTAAACGCAACAGAATGGACTTTTACACTAGCGTGGCGAAAATAGAGAGACCATGCAGACGATCATTCAACCGTGTGAGGTGGGAGATTTACCATGTAGTTGATAAAATGTTGCCATAATTTATAGACAAAACGCATCTTATTCCTTTTAGTGAGTATCGTTTCAGATACTCAAAGTATGCAACCGTCCACTTCTTTCAGATTTTTAATTAGAAAGCATTCTTCTTTCCCCTGGGCTTGGTGCTATAGCGATATTGATGTGAAGCATAACTGATATGCTTATCTGTGAATTTCTTTCAGCACACCATTCCAGCATATTTACCCTGGCTCGCCGCGTACCGTAGTCAGCAGGCTCTGACATGCAGCTCCCAAACACTGCTGCTTAACTACTCTCACTGTACTTTATCCTTTTTTATATAGTCGCATTCTGTACAGGTTTGCAAAGCTATATAAAACTGATAATGGCAATAGATAGGTTCACATATTTTCAAGTCTAACAGTTATTGATAGCTGTAATTGTTTCCTGTACATACTGGCTGCAACAAGATCCCTTCCTAACACAAATCGACTGTAAGAATCTACAGTCTGCAAAAATGACTTCTTAAGTTGATCTGAAGCTAATATCTGACCAAGCTGCAGCCTTTTTGGTACATTTTGCTTTGTGTCTCTATTCCTCAGCAGGAAACGCTGTTGGTAGAAGCACTCGCAGGGAATTCCACACTAAAAACACTAACTTTGTATAACATTTGCTTGATCCAGCCTGCTGCAGCTTCATTATCTTAAGCTACATTTTAGATTAGCCTTATTTCACCGAACGAGGACCGTGGAATTTGTCCTGCATCACTCCATTGAAATGGTTTTAGGAAGGGATATCTTCTGTAGCTATGGTGTAGTCTGCTAAAAGAGAAATTTGTCTCAGTGGCCAGATCTAACTGCAGGTTGGCTGTGTTGTCTTCCAGAGCCAGATGCTGAAGGCAGGACAGAGCCAGAAGCACAGAGTCCACCTGCTCGTCCTTCCCCAGTAAAGTCCTTATTCAGACGCATGAGCGACAGGCTTGTGAGGCTAGACTTGAGTTCCCCCAGCGCAAGTGGCTGCTCCTCCCTCCCTTCTTCTCCTCCTCCATCCTCCCCACCGTCTAGTACTTCCTCTTCCTTCTCCTCCTGGAGGCGAAGTATAGCAGGGCTGCGTAGAAAGCTTGGTTTATCAGATCCAGGTCTAGCCACCTCACCCCAGACTCAGTCTCCTTCCGGTAACCCAGTACTGAAACCTACATCCCCAACTGACCTGTCCCTGTCCACTACTCCGCCCTGTCTCGGTCTCAAATCCAGCCTCAGCCCCAGGCACATCCCTGCTCCTAGTTACCCTGAGTCCAAGCTCCAGTCTACATGCCCCATTCTGAGTCCGTCTCAGCCCTCATCAGATCCATACATGTCTTACCAGTCCCAGTCCCTGCCATCCAGTCACTGTCCTATTTCAACCCTTGTTTCCAGACAAGGTGCTACGTCTATTGTCCCAACTCTGGCCTCAAAGGACCACTGAGTCCTGGGCTTGATTTACCTGCAGAAGCAGAGTCTGAGGGACAGATTGAGTCAAGGGCACAGGGGAGAAAGAGGGAGGGCGAGGAGGTATTGCAGGAAGGAGAGAGGTGTCTATGTCAGCACAAAAGAAATTGATGGAATTGCTTCATAATGCAGTGACGAGACGCAAACACACACAGAACAGTGCTGTACTGGCAAATAAACTGTATTCATTCTGCATTAAGCCCAGTCGTAAGCTGTGTTAATTGTTCTTTGCATAATGCTACATTAAAGCTTGTTTCCCCTGCAGTGTAGATTTCAGTTGTTTTTTTTTTTGATAAATGGCTCCTGTCAAGACAGAGTAATAAAGCAGGAGTGATGAGTGTACTAGAGAATTCATGAGTGAGATTATATGAGGAAGCTTAGAAGTACGCTAATGTTCATGACTGGAGCCTTTTGAATTATAGATTTAATAAGTAATTCCTCAAGTTGTCAGTTCAATTACACATCAGCGCTCTGTCTTTGCTCCAGCCTGCCTCACACCTCTGTAAGCCTCTGCAGCATCTCCACTTGTATCGATGCACTCTGTAGTCTCTGTGTCCTGATTCCGTCCTTTCCTCTCAGCACTCTCCCTTTGACCTCCCTCCTTCCATTTTTTTTTTTTTCTCTCCCCGTCTTATCAGCAGCATTAAGGCACTTTTATCTGGGCTGTGCCAGGAAGGTATGCTCTCCACACCAAGAATAGTAACCCTCCGGGAATTTACTCCTTTGAAAGTTTTTTTATCACCTCCTCCTCTCTTTTCCTTTCTTCTCTCTCTCTTACACTCCGCTGTGTGTATTTGCTGTATTTCTGTCTCTCCTGCCTGTCTCCCGTCTTGTGTTTTGCACCACCCCTGGTTTTTCTCATTGCCACAAGTTCACACTGACACACAGCTACACTCCCCCTCCTCCCCCTCTTGTAGCGTTCTGTGTCAGGAACTCCGTGGCACCGGCTGTGTGGTGAACGTCCAGGCTTGTCGTCAGCAAACCTGACTGTTTCCAGAACACCGCAACCTTCAACTGCTTGTCTTTTTCTTTGTGTTTTCCTTACTCATATCCTTGAGGCATGTGTAATGCCTGCATACCAAAGACCGGTTTCATGGACTGCAGTAATTACAAACAAATAAAGACTCATCCTTTTCTTTTAACTAGAGCACTACTTATGCATGTCTCTGTACAATATATTAGAACATTTATTTCAGAGATAAATATATCTATCTGCTGTGACCTTATTCAAAATGCTCCTTCCCCCACCGCAGTGACTGTAGTTGTAATTAAACATGTCTGGTAGTTGCTACTGTAGTGGTGAGTTATTGTGCCATACAATGAAAGAATGTTCTACTATATTCATTTTATCACTCAAAGAGCAGCTGCTAACATACCTGAAATGTAAATATAGGCTAGTTGGTAGTATTAGTAATCATATTAGTAGCAGTAGTGATAGTGGTGGCACTTAAGACAAGTCATGTAGTTGCTCCTTCCTGATCTTGTCACCTGACAATATCAAGTAACGGATTGTTGTCAGGGATCATCACGTTGCAAGGAAAGCCAGGGCCTGGTCATCCTGCATCATCATAATTGTGTGTAACTGGGGGAGTAGCTGTTAACAAGGAAGTGGGTGTAATGAGAGAGCGGGTGCAGGCATGAGTGGTACTAGATAAGGAAGTATATTAATGTCAGCTTTAAAAAAAAAAAAAAAAAAAAAAAAAAGTACATTTTTGTATTTTTTTTTTTTTTATTTTTTTTTTATGATTCAAAATTTTAGATGATGCAAAAATATATTTTCTGTGACGTATATTGGTTGTGATAAGCAGTTAGTGTCACTGGCGGAGATAGCGGTGTCAAGAGCTGTGGCGTGCTCTGCAGGCCTACACATTCCACTTATTAGGAGCCATTAACATTGGCTCTTTTAGAGCCCATGGTTGGACCATGTGAAGAATAGAGCACAGGGGAAGATGATGTGTTGAACTGCATGCCAGTTTGCACAAGTGGTTTCCTTTCCTTAGGCAGTGTTGTCTCAGTCCCTTCACTGTCAGGAGAGAAATGCATTAAACGTGTGTGTGTGTGTGTGTGTTAGCTACATACTACATAGAGGAATGTCTAAGCATCACTGCATGTGTCCTCACTTGTGACGATGCGTGTTGGGCTGTCATTTTCTCCTCCATTGCTTCGCTTCCTGCGCTCCTCACTGACTCCATTCAAAGTGTGGGAAATCAAAGCCGCTACTGCATAGTTGGAATACCTAACCTGTGCAGAGCCATGGTAAGTGCAGGGCTGGGGATTATGTTTTTATTCAGGGTCAATTATGACTTAAGTATGATACTGATACACTGCAGGTGGATCTTGTATCGTGGTTATCATCTGAGGAGATGAGAGACTTTGGCAAAGATAGCCAACAGAGCTACTTTCAGACATTTTTAACATGGGTTGGTGACACAGTTTATCTGCAGTAGTTAAAGGGAACTCTGGTGATTTAGTATTGTACTTTAAAGCTAAGGCACTCACAAGAGACAGGTTTAAAAAAAATAAATAAATAAAAACAGGTCAAAATCAAAGCAGCTGAGGTATCCAGATATTGCAACCGATAGCATCTTTTCATTAGACACCCGGAGCCTTTCCCTAGCGTTTATCAGACTTTCTGTAAGAATTTATTTTCTTCAACTTCACAGAGCTCCTCCGAAGCCACAGAAGACGTCAAACAGCTGTTTTCACATGCTGTGTACTATCAATGTCAAGTAAACTGTTTTCTAAACCCCTACTATCCCTTGTGCAAATGTCCAGTCACAGGGAGGTCTGAAAAGCTTTGATGTCTCCACATGTAGAAGGCGTGTGCATTCCAGGGCTGTAAGTCTGTTTAATCCATTTCTGCCATAACCCTCCAAATTTATTTACAGTGTTTGTCTCCAGCTGCAGACAATAGCATGTCTGGCTAACTAGCTTAACCTAACCCATAGCTAGTTCCAAAGCCAAGTACCATTTCATACTACATTGTTATAGTACATTACAGTCTATGTTAAAATAAAATCCCTTCAAAATACCACATCCACTGTGAAGTATTTCCACACTGTGTCAAAGTCAAGATGCGACTGCATCAGAGTGTAGGGTGACGTTAGAGGCCCTGTCCTGCTAATTATTAGATTTGTTGAAGTTTACATTCCTACTACTAAATTTACATGTGAGTAATAAGCTCGTTTGGAGAACTTAAGGAATAATGGCACCTTTTTTGCTAAGAAAAAGTGGAACTAGTAGAAAACATGTGGTGGAAGAGTATGCTGGCAGTAGTTCCTCATACCTACTTTGTTGCAAAGTGGTCCATAAATACCTTGTGTTAAACATCCTCCCATATCTTGGCATTATAAAACTTTCCCATCTCCTCTCCTCATGTTTTTTCCTTTTTTTTTTTTTTTTTTTTTTTTAATTAATCATTAGCCAGACCAGCTGCATACCTGTACACTCTCTCATGCTTTGTATTTACAGGACACAGTGGGAATAAAAGTGAAGTTACATAAGCGCCAAATAAGCAAACTCACACAACAGCAGACACCAAATGTGCTATAAAGTGTATAAATGAAGAGAGACAATTTTTTTTTTTTTCTATGCTCCGATCATTGGACCACAACCTCCGGTAGCTTCAGCCATCAGCCAAGCAGCTTGTGGCTCTTGTTGGTTGGCTGGCTCACATCAGGATGTCTGGTTTAAAAAAAAAAAAGTGCCTTGACCTAAAAGGTTTACAATAATGATCAACCCATATTGTTCCAAAGCCTAGTAGCGGTTTGTTGCCCATTTGCTAAATTGACCACAGGCGCACCCATTCTGTGCTAGCCAGCTGTGATTATTGCACTGCTGGTTTCATTGATTGACCTCTCGTGCATTATGGTAATATCTAAGCACCATCAGTGGTCCAACACTTGGGGTCATTAGCACAATGTTAGATATAATTGGCTCTAAGTAGCTAAAATACATTTAATAATAGGATACAATGATTCACATTTTTGATAGTTTGAAACATTTGATGGTAGATTTTCTCAGATTTTGTTTGGAAGCCTCATACGGATTGAACCAGCTCACAATCAATACCATAAATGCTGCACTTGCTAACCAAGCAGGTTCATTGTCATGTGAAATCGTGCACAAAGGTCTTTCAAGTCTACAATGCTCTAGGTGTTCCCTACATGTGGGCATGTACATGAACTTTTCTGAGATCAGATGCCTTCACTTGCTATCAAGGTGACAAAAAAAGGAAGGAACCTTATCGTGGCAGCCATGTACAGGCATGTAAGCCCTGTGTGTGTAAATAAAAAAACTGGGAACAAAAGAAACTTGTTTTTACTTTAACAAATGAGGAACGAACGTGTGTGTGCGTGTGCGCGTGGTTTATATTATGGCTTGCCTATAGGCCTTTGTAGCCAATTAGACGGAGCGCTTTGCTTCTGTGCTCTGAGCACTGATGCAGCATCATATTATATTGGGATTCTCAGCGCTGCTGTTCATTAATACTCAGCCATCACCACTAACCAGAGATAAACCTTATAGATGCATGTACACTGTGTGTGTTTAAATGAATGCCTGTTTGTGTGGGCTCGCATATGTAGGCTTACATATGCAGGGGTCAGTAAGCTGCATGCTTTTAACACTTGCAACCCGAATAGCATTTCTTTGCTGTGTGTGTGGCCCTAAAAGGGACCATCCTATTCTGTTCCCTCAACTATAACTTTATTGTCAGGTCTGTCCTTTCATATGCTGGAGATAGAGGGATGATTTAGATGAAAAGAAGTCTAGAAAGAGTGAAATGAGATATAGAGCGTCGCCTCCTCCCATGCATGACTGCACTGCAAGAGCAGCCCTTGTGTCTGCAATGTGGACAGAAGTGTGTGTGTGTGTGTGTGTGTGTGCGTGCAAGGGGAAACATCCACCTGTACACCCTTTTTGCATAATGTCTGTCTTTATGACCGTGTTTACGTGCAAGCGGAGGACAAGGCATGTAGACAAAACACAGCTCACATGGTGCAACTAGTTTATTGGTTATTTTTTTTTTTTTGCATGTTGACCTCAGACTACTATGGACCAGCTTCACATGAGAAAAGAAATATAGCAACAATAGCTTCATAAGGTCAGGGCTGGCAAAGATACAGTTAGTGTGTATACACTGGACTTCAAGCCTCATGGGAAGTGAAATGCGAGACTGCTGCTCTTTCTCAGGACAGTCGATCCTTTGTTTTGGTTTTAGGGATGGAGAGGGGAGTGGTGGGTACGTACCTGAACCTGAGAGCTGGAATCTTTATCAGCCACCTGAATGGATGTTTTCCCAGATTAGACACAAACACACACAGAAGGTGAGACAAACAGCGAGGGGATAAATATTCAGTGTAAGATTTCCAGAGCTTTATTTATAGAACACTTTAATCTAAAAACAGAGTTTTTCAAAGTGCTGGTGAAAAAGTTAATGACACATTGAAAAGAAAGATGTTAAAAAATAACACCAGAAATAGACAAAAACTTGAAATTAAAGGGGCTGGGCACCTGCAAAAGAAGAGAATGAAAGAGACAAAGATGTTAATGTTTAAATGCTTGTTCTATGCTGGTTAACTATTAGAGAGCCAAGGATCGTTTTTCCTTCCTTTCCCTGGCCAGCCCTCAGTCGAGTGTTAATATCAGCCATGTTGGGTTAAAGTCTATAGTAGCTTGACAGCGTACACACAAATGTACATAAAAAAGCATCCTGGTGACTTATGCCGCTAAAATGTGACCATAATATTCTTGGCTCAAACCTGCACTGTCACATCTGAAACGGAGATGCCAAAAAAAACTATAGTTTGACATTTGGGAAAATATACTAATTTGCTTTCTTGCTGAGAGTTTGATGCGAAGATTGAAAATGCTGTCATATCAGTTAAATATCAAACTACAGCCAGTAGACCCTTAGCTTAGCATAAAGACTGGGAATGGCTAGTCTGTCCATAGTCTACCTCATAAGCTCAATAACTAGCATATGGTATATCCATAGACTGTATACAGGGTCCGAAATTAACTTTTTGGCTCACCTGCCACGGGGACTGGTAGATGGAAAAAATCCACCAGCCAAGCATATTTTTTACCGGCCAAATCACATATACATTAATTTGAGTACATTTAATTGATATGGTATTTTTAATGAATAAGTGTACATAGAAGTCAAAACAGAGCAACAAATAGTAAGACATGGAAGAGGTGGAACTAGCGCTCATAACAGTACATTTGAAGGTTTTGTAAAACTATCAGAACTTAAACCTCAGTCATCCGACGACTCACTCTCTACCGCAATTACACTTTTTGCATGGTCCATGAATTCTGGCCTCCTACTCCTAACAGAGTTTTGGTGCCACACATCACAGCTTTGCTTGGATCATACTCCCTGATCTCTGGAGAGGACAGCGGGACCATAAGGAGATCTGACAATGTATCAGACTTAAAAAAAAAAAACAGCCAGGACAGGACGTGAAAACAGGACATGTCCTGGGAAAACAGGACTGATGGTCACCCTACCATAGCTTCATATAAAATGTTAGTCTAGCAAACATTACAGGAGGAAAAACAGTTTCACTTACTCGCACATCCACTTGAAGTCAGAAAGTGGCCTGGCCTTCTTGCCAATGGCATGTACAGTCCTAAACAGTAGCTTCATCTTCTTGCTGGTCTGCTCTGACATTGCCATTAGCGCTGTCACAGAAGTTTTCGAGAGTAGATGCTCAGATTGAGCCAGAGACACAGACACGCAGGCAATGTGACACTTACTGTGTTCATGGTCACGAATGTTCTCAAGTTTCATCGTTTTATTTCCGATGACAAATGAGTTCTTTCTGTTTTTATCTTTAGCATACTGGCGACACACAGAACAACTCATCACGACTGCGTCAGAATCATATTGTAGCCAGCCTCTTGAAACTCCGTTCTCTCCAAACCTCCATTTCTCACAAAACTTTCTTTTTTTATGTTATTCGTCCCCCTTTTCGTCTGTGGGTTTTCGTTTTAAAGGTTGGCTCACTCCTGGTAAATGTCGCCACATAACAGCTAATAAGCGGCAGCTAGCTGCAAATCGGTGACTTTGCAGTTCGTACCGCGCTTTCTCCTTTCCACAAGCACTCGCGTGGCCGACGTTGCTATGCAACCATGAACAGAGGCGCGCTTGGAAAAACGGGCGGCCGGGCGCGTCTCAGTGTAAGAGTGTAAGTGAATGTCGCGATATTACTGATCATGGAAAGATTTTGCAGCGGTGCTGATGAATACATTGTGGGGAAAACACTGATTATTACATTACTATTTTGGTATGAACATTCACCCGCCAGTGTGGCGGATAGCCTTTTGAAATTTACTCGCCAAACGGAAAATCTACCCGCATTTGGCGCTTGGCGGGTGTTAATTTCGGACCCTGACTGTATATAAGAAATGGACGTAGTCATCGTGACGCCACCCGTTGGTTTCTGGACTACCGTTTTGAAGCCTCGAGTTTGGCTGATAGGGCGCTGCCATGTCGAGTTTTTGCAAGCAGAAAGTACCCGGAAGTGATGATGTGGCAGAGCTAACGGCCGTGTGCGGAGCTAGTTAGCTTGCTTAGCTAGGTGCAACTGTAACTCACGTTAACTGTCATTTTAACAGGGCTGATAACTTTGTCTAGCGAGCAACGGTCTTAAAACTACTCACCAGAGAAAGTGAACAGCCAACTCCTAATAAGCTTTTTCAGCGGCGCTGGTTAAATTTACACAGTGCCGAGGGTATAGCCTGATTGACAGGTCGCCATGGTAACAACTTGTCAATCATAGATAATCCCGCCCTGAAACATACTCTGCTTTGTGGTCTATTTAAAAATAAATGGGACCGTAATTTACTAAATGAACATCATTTTGTATTGAAGACTTGAAACTAGCGACTGAGACCATAAACTCCTCAGGAAAGTGTTTACTGCGGTAATTATTCAGCTGAGAAATAGGGTTATTTTCCCATTATTTCTAATGGAGCCGGGCTTCTTTTTGCAACCAGAAGAGTCGCCCCCTGCTGGATTTTCAATAGAATGCAGGTTTCAGGGACTTCCGCATCGGCTTCATATTGTAGACTGGAGGCTACCCGCTTGGGTATATCATTTGTTTAATATTTACCGAGTGTAAGATCGACCTGGAGGTGACAAATGGACAATCCGTGACACCAACCATATGCTCATTAAATCTGTAATACAGCATATCCGCTCCCCCTATGCCCCTGCCGTAGCATTTCAAAGAGTACTGATGAAGCACTGGGAGTTGGGCTGAGTGCCCGGTTTGCTGGTGTTGCATTTTGCATCGGCACGACCTGAGGGGAGTTCTGGGGATCAACGTCGTTTGTGTTGAGTACAGACACCCTGCAGGGATGCCTCAGGCTGCAAACTGCACCATTGCAAGGCATTATTCTTTCTCCTGAAACTACATGATGCAACAGAATGTCAGCCTGAATAACAACTTGATGTGTAATGAGCCAGCCTGCTATGACGTTAATGGGAAATTAACCATCTTTTGTTAACATATGTCCTCTTTGTTTCTCTCCTCTTTCTTTCTGACACCCATTCCCCTTTTTGTCTCCCCTCTTCCTCTTCTGTACTTCTCTCTCTCTACTTCTGTCTTTTGTCTTGCAGAGGAAGCTGATTACACAACTTTTTGTACGGACTCTCTGACCAGAAAGAAAAACACAGTGCTTTCTGCAGTTCTCCTGCGGCCTGACACCAACAAAAAAAAATCTCCGGTGATAATCAGCCTCCCGAGGGACTTCCGCCCAGTCTCCTCCATCATCGATGTGGACATCCTCCCTGAGACGCACCGACGTGTTCGCCTTTACAAGCACGGCCAGGAAAAACCGCTGGGCTTCTACATCCGCGATGGCTCCAGCGTACGGGTCACTCCACAGGGCCTGGAGAAAGTCCCGGGAATATTCATCTCTCGCATGGTGCCCGGCGGGCTAGCTGAGAGCACCGGCCTGCTGGCAGTCAATGATGAGGTGCTGGAGGTGAATGGTATCGAGGTGGCTGGAAAGTCTCTAGACCAGGTGACAGACATGATGATCGCCAACAGCCACAACCTCATCATCACTGTCAAGCCTGCCAACCAGCGGAACAATGTTGTTCGCAGTGGAGGAGGAGGAGGAGGAGGAGGAGGTGGAGGTGGTGGAGGCGCGGCGTCTGGTAGCTCAGGGCGCTCGTCGGACAGCGGTGCCAGCTACTACGGCTACTCAACACAGGGTGGGGTTGGTGCTGCGGCCTCCGTGCCATCGCACATCATCCAGAACTTCCCTGTTGGGGAGCTGGAAAGCGACGAAGACGACGAGGATCTGGTGATTGAGGCTGGGGGCGAGGCTGAGCCAATAAGACACGCCGCCTCCAACTATAGCATGCCCTCGCTGCTTCGCTATGAGCCACACCTTAACCTCCGCACTGCCTCCACCTCCGCCCTCTCCATCAACGCCAATGGGACCCTGCCAGCTAGCGGCAGCAGCGGATCACTAAGCAACGCCAATGCCACTTCGACAACGCCGTCGCCAGACCGAGCAATGGAGAGGCGGAGTCTGGAGGAGGACGGCACTGTAATAACTCTGTAGACTCGATATTCACACACTAAACACTGGAAACCAGAGACAAACACTGAAAATACTTCTACACACACTTGTGGGAGTCATGGATCAGCTAATTAAACACAGCAACATCCTGTACCATCATACGGTGACTGTACCTGAGGAGAAGCACAATGAAATGTGTACATATTAAATCTCATGACACTAACATTTACACGTCAAACACTACAGCCCATATTTTCCTCCTCTACATGCCAGTGACCGTGCATGAATGCCATAGTAGTAACACCACCACCCCGGCCCCTCCTCCGGTTCTGCAGGCGGATAAATGTCAGACAAAGAACTGCAGAAAATAATTTGGTTCCCACCAAACCACTAGTAGCACTTGTTTTTAATTCAAAAAACTGTTGTTGCGCTGAGCTTCCACTAGAGGGCAGAGAAGAGACGCCCAATTTTATTTTTTTGTTTTCCCTCAACAGTCCCAGGAATAGATGAAGGTAAAAGTCCTGTGAATGAGTCACTTCCACCCCCATAACAAACACACTGAAGCCGGACTGTAGCTCAAGCATTTATTGACAATCTGTAGTTGTTTTTTGCCTTGTCACCCCACGCCCTTACCACTGTACCACACTATGACCACTTCCCCCAGGTGACCACATCATGCGATTGGTAAACGGTTGCGGTACTTTCCATACAGTGCAAGTACCGCAACAATCGACCAAGTGCTGAGATCCGCAATAATACTGTAGTTTTTATTCAAGGAGAAACAAGTCTGGGTTCTTCTTGTAGGCTCAGATGCTTTTAGCCACTGTTAGCTGTTTCTTCCTCTTTACCTGCTGTGTTAATGACTGACTGATAATGAAAGGCTGGTGATTTTCATGATTCTTGGAGCAACTTGCCTTTTGAAAATCCCTTTACTTTTAGGCCAGTGTTTTATATTATTGATGTTTTCACTTTGTTTCTTGTGTCTCTCTCCTATTTTTTTTATTTTTTATTACAGTACTTATTTCACTAGTGACTGTACGACCAGTTTCCATCTGACGCATTGCAAAGCGCAAGTCACTCCAGAAAATTGCTCTTAGAATTAATTTCCCTCTCATATTTCCTTCATATTGCACTCCCTATCCTCTCCACGACAAGGGCTATTTCCCCTGCTGCATGTGTACAAATAACAAAATGTGAATGTGATTGAGTTTTTGTTTTACCCTCCTTCTTTCTGGACCACAAGTCAAAGTATCTAATGTCAATGCTGTACAATATATCCATCTCTAACGCTAACCCCAGGCCCTGAGTTCACTTGGATGTGTCCTGAAACATTCACATATGAAAAGTGTTCTCTCCAGTATTTCTGCACCATGTTATCTTTTTGCATCTTTATTCTCATTGCATTCAATTAATGACACACTATGTAACACGTCAACTATGTAACATTCAGAATATCAACTTAATATTGACTTTGGGCACAAATGGCAGATCAGTAGCTGACCTGTAACACCACAGAAGTGGGTTAAATGAGCGGTACGTACAGTGACAACAGAGAAACTGCCTGTATCTCAAAAGGGAGCCCTGGTCAGATTGAGTCATCTTTAAACACACACACACATGCAGGTACACAAACAGATTCACTTTTGTATTTGATGAAGGTGAGTCAGGTCTGTCTTATGTGTACAGTATGTCTTGGCCCTGGTCTGTATTTGGTATTTCCAGTGAAGCTGTTGCTTTCCTTGAAAAGTTCCTAATGAGGTAATGAACTGGCTCTCAGCAGAAAGTTGATTGACAGTTTAGGCCTAAGTTTAAAGCTGCACTAGGGGAAGTGTGTGTGTGTGTGTGTGTGTGTGTGTGTGTGTGGTTTTTATTTTTTAAATACTAAAAATGATTTTGGGCTGCAGAGATACTTGACTTCACATGCAGGATTATTCAGTAGTGGAGTCAATCTGAATCCGCCAACACAGTTTTTGAGTTGAATTTGTGGGATTTTTGCACTTAACTCCAAATCATTTGCTGATTATTCCTCTCAGAAATGTGGGCTCCTGATCTCATCACCATGAAAAGTAATTCTGGTACCGCCTACTCTTGAAGTGGATCCCTAACATTTATTGGAAGTATAGATCCATTAATCTCACATGCTGTTGCTAACTGCCTTCCTGAAGAGTGAGAGCAGATGGCCGATTATTTCTCTTATTGATTTTCAACATTTGCTCTCCTGTTAAGTTATAACATTGACTTTAGCATGGATTGTTATCTCACTAGAACACACAGCAACTCTCAGTATCAGCTTCACTTGAACCTATGTGCACTCGTAATGAAACACTGTACATTCATACAGATCACCATCACGCTAATGTTTGAATACCTGATGAGCCTATCCGACTGAATAACTATGACTGGAAACCAACACACATCCGCTATTGTATTTCAAGCTATATGTATACGGTACTGTGCTTTTGGCCTTTTATGGTACACTGGATGCTGGTGGGATTCTGTCTTCTTTCATTCCCGACATTAAAACAGTAATGAATGATACTCTGAATGGAAACATTTTAGAAATCAATGTTAATTTATTTCCTTTAATCCTAACTCTACCACAGGACACTGGGATTGTAACCACAGCGACACTGTTATTTATTCTCTAATCATATGTCTGCATATTTTCTTTCTTTGTACACATTTTATGACTATTTTTTATAACTGATATATATTTTTTTTTTTGGTTCATTCATGATTGTTATTGTTTGGTCATAAATCTCCTGGTAGATGTTATTGTCAAACAGTAGATGATTTTAGTAGGTGATTTTACTGGTCTGGCTAAAGCAAGACATGACACTTTCTTTTTTCTTTTTTTGCATACTGTGAATTATCAATATTATGTTGTGGGAGAGAAAACAGTCATGTTAGCACAACCTCAAAACAGGCTACATGTTTTGCTTTGAGTCTGATGTTTTTTTTTAAAGTGATCAAGCAATGATTTTTGCTTGCCAGATAAATCCTATGGTATAGATTTGTAATTAAAATTGTCAGTATTTTCATATCGATGCTATATATGATGTGCATTTTTATCACATTTAATGAAAATGTTTTAAGATTCAACTGGAGAATGAATATGAATAAATAGTCTTGCACCTGTACTTGCTGATTGGAGGAGCTGGATAAAATAAACTAATATGTAGTATGATCCTTGTTTGGTGGTATGTTACTGTACCTGTTCTCACTTGAACAGTTGTAGTTCATTTAACTTCATTGTGGTGTTTTAGCGCCATCTGTAGGACATTTCAGGAACTGTTTCTTTTCCTTGGGAGCGCTTGATTTGCTGCAGCGGTGAAAACGGCAAACTGTTGCTCAACTAATCTCCTCTGTGGTACATTTAACCGGACACGCTTTTCATTGTCGGCGGTAGATGAAGCATGGTTGCCTGTGAGTTCACCATGTGAGTATTTGACCCCGTTTGCGAGGTGACCACCTCCCCAGGGTGCCGTAGCCAAAACCCAGACAGCTGAGAGTCACGTGACATGACGTGTAACCAGCATGGCGGCGCTGAGCTGAGGTAGCACCTCTACTGGACTGACACTGATAGCCTGGCTTTCGTTAGCTTTCCTTGTCACCTGCTTATTCGCAGGGCCAGGCCGAAGATGACGGCCTGAGAGAGAAGCGGCAACAAGACCGAGAGATGCAGCAGCAGCAACAACAGCACCGGCCAGCACTACAGCAGCAGCAGCAGCATTCACAGACGGAGGCAGAAAACAGTAAAACCAAGAGCATGTTTCTGTCCAGGGCGCTGGAGAAAATCCTCTCCGACAAGGAGGTGAAGAGGAGCCAGCACAGCCAGCTGCGTAAAGCCTGTCAGGTGGCGCTTGGTACGTGGCTTTGTTTTGTTCGCTGGTTTGCCGAGCCGTGTGTTTTATGTGGCGCTTCACGGACACATTTCGGCCGCGTCTGACTCGTTAGGGAGAGCTACCCAGTTAGCTAGCCTTAGCGTTAGCATCTGAATGGCCTTCATCGCCTGCTCAGCAGCTGTCCGGTAACGTTTACAGGTGATGTAAGCTGATTATGTTTTGGGCATCACTTTCACGTGATATTGTTAATTGTGCAGTGCTTACACCCCCGCCCGCACACAGCCACCATCGCTGTCATTGTCGGCAGGTAAACAAGCTAATGGGTAGCTGTCGTTAGCTAGCTGCGGCTAGGTTAGCTAGCCAAACAGACCAATCCCTGTGTTGTACGTAGCACTGTCACGCCAGACAGCCGAGTCCTGCTCTGCACCCAGACACACAGGCTATCTAACTCCTGGATCCTCTGACGTCCGCGATTTCCCACTCATCAGGAGTAGTGTTACACACGGGCCTGTTCACTTCTTTGTGGTAGTGCTGTTTATATTTCAGCTCGAGCTGCCCTGCCCGTGTGTGTGCGCGCACCCACCTCTTTGTCATGTTCTTGTGACTGAAAATGTGGGTGCGATAACTTCTTGTTGGTATAGAGGCTTAACAGTATTCTGGTGGACTACTCAGCCACAGTTAGTTAGTTAGTTGGTGTTTGTTTTTTGCACAGTGTCTCCCTCTCAGTCCTACTGAAGGTGGTTGAGAGATTGCCAAACAAGAAGTCGTGCTTCATTGTTAAGGTACAGTTTGAGCTGTTGGACAGGCTGCAAAGAAATGGAGGTGGGCAAACAGGTTGGTGTGTTTGAGCTGCTTTGTCTGCTCTCTGTTCTCCAGTGACACACACTCATTATTCATGCAAGTTGAATATAACACTCCTATTCTCCTTCAGACTCCTCACACTGCCAGTGCAGGGTATGTTGTGTGTCTGCTGTGGAGCATGTCATCATTCCCACTGCCGCTTATTTCTCTGCTCAGACATCTTAGTTGTTATGCTCTGGATTTCATCTGTTGCCTTCATGATTAAATACATGTGCAGTGGAAAAGAGATTAGTCGTTAATGGCTGTTTTGAAGTGAAACACCAGAGCTTAGCCTGGTGAGTAAATAAACTTGCCATTAATACCTTTTTTGTATATTTCGGTCCACTGTTAATTCCCACACCATGGAGAAAGGAAACTGAGCTCACATTTCTATTATGCAAATCATAGGGCTTACTTTCCTGGTACAATAGCTACTCATGACTGACATTTTTGGTGAGTGTTGCACAATCTAATTTCCTCTGTGTAGCTGTAATATGGCGAGAGTCAAATTTAGTAGCATGTGCTTGCACGTCGAGTGTGAATCTAATCGATTTGGTTGCTCACATCTGGCTGAGCACTCAACATTACTCTGGGTAGCTAAGTAGCGGGTGTACAGATCAGTGTTGGGTAGAAAATTATAAAGACATTGATTTAGGCAGAAGAGATGGAATGGTGTTGTGTGGAATAAGAGAAAGACCAAAGGTCTGAAAGGGGCTGTCCAGTTGTGATTATCAATAAAACATAAGGGTAGTCTCACATTAATCCTGCTCAATATTCAGTTAGAATACCCGTCTCTTGTCTACCAACTAAAATGCAAGGAAACAAACAACACATCCTGCTGCAGTCAGATTGGCCCAGATCTAGAGTCAAATCATGTCACACTGCTGTGAGCTGAAAGTCTCAAAGTTCAGACTTCAATAACTTTTAATCTCCTGTTCCTCCCTCCATAGATGAAATCAAGGCAGAGCTCGAAAAACAAAAGTAAGTATTGTTATGTACATACTTTGTTCCCTGAATGAATGGATGGATGGATGGATGTATGCACAGCAGTACATTTACGCTCCTTTTCTTGTGATGTGAGGCTTGAAGCCGAGGTAAGGTTTGCCTTGCAGCAGTCTGCAGTAAAGCTGCTCACTGTGATTTGTGACTAAAGACATTTGCTGCTTTTATAACTGCTACTTTGGAGTATATCAGCAGCGCTTCAAACAGCCCTCAGGTAATATATCTGCAGCTGTAGGCAAGTTGTTATTTAACAATCCACTGTTGTACCTTCCTAAGGTTTAAACCTAAAGCTTAAACGCTGTATAACTTTCTGCATCATGAATATATAGATGTACAGTAAAAGGTTTTACGCAGCGCGTTATCTATTCACATCATCTGCTGTAGTTGGCTTTACGTTTCAATGGGACCTTTACTGCTTTTTTTTATATGAACAAACAGTGTGTTTATACCAAGCTGCTGTCATTGGGGCTTTCTAGTTCACACGGCTGTATGATTTCCTCTCATCTCTACAGGGATGGTACGGTGGTCCCGCCCAGAGCCAACTACATCGAGGCTGACAAATATGTGCTGCCCTTCGAGTTGGCCTGTCAGTCAAAGTCCCCACGGATAGTTAGCACCTCTTTGGACTGTCTGCAGGTTAATACTCGCTGCCTCACACACATGAATACAGTCAGACAAAACTCAACATCTTCCGCTTCCTTCATGAGGGCGGGGGGAAATCTTGATACACCTGTTTCACATATCTGATGTGTGCAGGAGAACAATGGTTCTACATTTCACACACTCTCTCCATCCTTTAAACCGTTAGTGGCTTTGCAAACTAGCTACACTCACGTGGTTCGAAGAGGACCCAAATGTAGAACCACAGAAGATTAGCCAATGAGCCAAATAAATCAAAATGTACATTTGCTATAATATAAAGTACATTAAAAGTCAATTTGAACAAATAGCGACAATATCACAAAAAATCACAAATGAGGATGAAAGCTAAATGTTACCGTAGTTGTTTTAACTTGGAATTAATTTATATGAAAAAACTTAAATCTGTTGCCCAACTTTAGTGTAATATTAAATTGCAGGAGTCCCGCTTTAAACACATGCACAATTTTGATCAGACAAATCCCCCAACAAAGGAATGTAACCCTGAATTTCTCTTTTTCTCACATACTCACAAACACATAAGCGCCACCCAAATGAACCCCAAACTGACACACGCATACAAATCACACGTGTGCAGGGAGTTATGTGCATCACATAATATGACTCTTGATTAAAACAAAGACCCCAAAACTGCTCAGAATTACACACTCACTCTGCCTCGGCCACCATAACCTGTGCACTGTTTCTCCACGGTAGAAGCTGATCGCGTACGGCCACATCACAGGCAACGCCCCGGACAGCAGAACCCCGGGCAAGAGGCTGATCGACCGTCTGGTGGAAACCATCTGCAACTGCTTCCAGGGCCCGCAGACTGACGAGGGAGTTCAGCTCCAGATCATCAAGGTACGCCCAGCCCCTCTCCGTACATCTGGCAGCCTTCAGATCCTCCAGCTGTCAGTTGTTGTTTATTTGAGACCCAGTAAGGTCAAACAGTCAGGACTGAGACACTTAAGTCGTCCATAATTCAGAGCTTTCAGTCACGGTTCACAGTAGTGTAGAAAATCAGTGTCTGCATATCGTTTCATAAGTGAGGATATAAGATAAGTTGGATAATAATATCGGTATGCCTTACCATGTCTTTTTGTGTGTCATTATCACATTGTCAGCCACTTAAAACCATCATTTACTACTTTATTCCTGTGATCACACAATCATTTCTAGCTTAAAATGAAAGCACATTCTGTTACAAAAGCTACCTTTGTTCACTAACCAGTCCTGTGATTGTGGCCAGACTCAACCAGCTGCATTTTTAAAAAAAAGCTGCATTTATTTCTTTTTCTTTTCTGAACAGGTTTCAAACTCTAGCAGCTTTAAAAAAAAAAAGTGTCCAATATTTAAAGTTTTGGCTTTGTGACTTTACATAAAGTTTAGTTTGTGATGTAGCCATTTAAATACATATTATTTTTTATCTAATTTATTCGTATCTCCATGTCTGTTCTTTGGCTTAACAACGTGCCTTGTGTTTGTTCGGTAGGTGTGATTCATAACTACTGCTTACTCAAGTGTCCTCTTAGAGAGTGAAATACACATCCTGGTTGGTTGGAAAGGGCAAAGTCTCTCCTGTTAAAAGAAGCACACACTTTTATCACTGTTGACAAAAGATTTATAGAACAGATTAACAAGATCTGTTGGGCTTACATTCACCACTGAAGGAGACCTGAATGTCAGTGCAGTATATTTAGACTGACTAATACAAATTTGAACGCACAATAATATGTAAATGAATCAACCTTGTGGACTTCGCCTGATAATTTGAAAATCATTTTTTGTGTATCATCAAAATAGAAATAAGCAACCGCACCATTCTGCACCAAACATACCGTAGGAGAGTTTGACGACTGTACATCTGTGGCTTTAAAGTACCTCATAAGAAGGGAAGTTGAATGGTGATTCAGCGGGTGAAGCAGCAGCAGCAGCAGCAGCAGCACCATCTTCTAAACAAGACATCCTGTCTGATAGCCCGACTTCCTTTTTTCTCTGTCCAGGCCCTGCTGACGGCGGTGACCTCCCCACACATAGAGATTCATGAGGGCACGGTGCTCCTTACCGTCAGGACCTGCTACAACATCTACCTGGCCAGCCGCAACCTCATCAACCAGACCACCGCTAAGGCCACGCTCACGCAGATGCTCAACGTTATCTTCACACGCATGGAAAACCAGGCTGTTAGTTCAGTTCAGCGCTTATACATTGCTGCATTACATCTAGACAGTCACCGTTTTGGCAAAACATGGGGAAATGATTGTTTTCTCCTCTGCCAGCCTCACCACTGGTTTAATCTGTATTATAATAAAGTATTTGTTTTTGTCCAGCACAGCCACATTTCCTCATATAAAACAATTAGTCTACATGGCTTCTCTTCTCCTTCTGCTGCCTCCTCAGGCTCTGGAGGCTCAGGAGCAGGAGAAAGACCGGCTGTGTCTACCCCAGCAGAACCCATCCCCAGTCCCAGGTAATCCGAGGTCTGGCTCACCCCGGTCTGACCGGACACCTACCCCAGAGCCCCAGAGCTCCTTGTCCCCAGCAGCCAGTTCTCCAGACCTCACTGCCACCAGCTCCACACCCCCACCGGCAGCCCCTGACCTGGACAAGGACCAAGCGCCAGACAGACCGTCAATCAATGGAGAACCTGATGGCGGCAAGGCTCCGATGAATGGAGGAGCTGAGCAGGTCACACCATCAAGAGGTACGTGTCAACGAGGGCCTCCAACATTCAGTTTAAATTTTAAGTTCAAATTCAATCGAAGCTTGAAAATATTTTCTTTTTTCCCCTCTAACCCTTTTAGGACAGTCTGAAGGTGGAACCGTTGATTGTGCAGCTTTCATATAATAGCTTACTTACTCTTTGTTATTTGTTTACATCAGATTCGGTGTTTGAATATGAAGGTGCAGAGACACCTCCAACAGCAGCTCAGCCAGCTGAGGAAGGAGACTACCCAGAGGTCAATCCAGAGGGAGAGGAGGGAGGACAACAGCCAACCCAGATACACAGTGGAGCAGGTCACAACTCACTTGTCTATGCTATTTTTATTTTTGCTATTCTCTCTTTTATGTCTTCTGCGTCTTTTGTCTTGCTGAATGTCAATACGCTGGCCGGCGACAGTGTTTTTGTTTCGTGGTCATTAAAAATGTCTGTTCTGGCCTCTCCTCCAGGAGGGGAGCACCCTGCCCACCCTGCCACTGAGCAGACTGAGGGGCATCCCCCCGGAGTCAGAACAGAGGGTCAGCAGATGAACGGCATCATTGAGGACCGCTCTTCTGTTTCGTCCACAGATTTGCTGGTGAGCAGTGTTAATAACATTAGTTATTAATCCATAATGTGCTGCTTGCGTGAGTGAAGTGGAAATAACATTTTAACTTCTAAAAAATGTATAAAGTTAATGTTTGCCTCAATTAATGTTTTCTTCTTGTATGTTGTAAACATTTGTAAGTGTGTGCTTTTACGCTGTCTGTACGTGCCACCTACTGAAAATATGTTAAGATCACTTCCTATGTGTAGCAAGGTTTTACTTCTTTGATCTTTATCAAGCAACAACTGACCATCATCAGTGTTTAGTTCCTGTCATCAGTCACACGATGAGTTGAGGATTTGTAATGGTTAGAGAGAATGCCAAATCCAGTTCTTTGAATGTCTGACGGAGAAGTAATGAAATGCATTGCTGCTAAAGAATCTGTTGAGTGAAGTATAATGAGAAACGTTTAAAGGGAGCATGTTTACCCTGTTGGTACGTTTGTTCAGCTACAGAGACAGATAAATAAAATGTGAACCACAGTAGCAGAAAGGAGATACTTGAGTAACTCTGGACTCCAACCTCAGGTCCTTTGGACAAATCTGGAGCCCTGCCACAGACCTCAATCAATATGGACGTGTCCCACCTCAGAAACAGTTTAGGGCTAGACAAGCCAGAGCTGTTGGTTTCCTTTTTTTGATGTAGGTGTGTTGACAGACAGACATACATACAGACCGAATACAACATTAAATTAAAGTACCAAATTTACAAATATATTCTCATTCAAACCACTATGCTACTATACATAAATAGAAGTTAAAAAAGGCTTAAAGATATCTCTCTCTGACTGTATCTGTGCCAGTGAGTGTAGAAGGATGTGCATTGTCTCCTCTCCCTACCCAGAGGTGAATCACTGTATATTTTAATTGTAGTGGGCAGGAATGACTCCCTGTAGCGGCCCTTTATTGCTGCTGAGCTGAAGGAGTCTCCGACTGAAGAGACTTTGTTGTTGGCATAAAAAGTAAGATTGACTTTCTTCATCTGTCTCAGGATGCTGAGGCCCTGCAGGGATCCCACAATGCCGCCCGTTTCTCTCACATCCTGCAGAAAGATGCCTTTCTGGTGTTCCGCTCTCTGTGCAAACTCTCCATGAAGCCCCTCGCTGATGGACCTCCAGACCCAAAGTAAGTTTTTTGGTTTGTTAGTTTGTTGTAAGTCTATACATAGGAAGATAACCTCTATGGCAACATGAAACATGTCCTAAATCATTACAACTCATGCTCTGAGTTTCTTGAATGTGCAGCCTCTTTTTTTTTTTTTTTTTTGTCATGCTACAGCTTGGCAAAATAAATACAGATGCCTTCGTCTTATGCACAGTGGTTCATCTCACTCTCCACGGGTTAACTTGTCCTTTTCCATCCTGGTGTGTCCCTGTCGTCTCTAGTTACTGTAACATTAGATCCTGGGCCAGTCAGTGTGAATGGACCAGAGTAAACTGAGCCAGAAAGACGCTCACATAGAAGTCAGTCTGGCCTACATTAAATAAATACCATGATGAAACACCATTATACCAAAGTATCTTGTGTTTCCCTGAGCTATTTACACACTATTGATGGGACATTAAGGCGCGTCAATCTCTACTGCGCATGCTGCTATATATACCTCTTCAGTGTCTTTGTCTATTTCCTTTATATTTACACTTCAGGCATACAGTGAAACTGAAGCCCACACAATTCCTGTCCTCTGCAGGTCCCATGAGTTGCGTTCCAAGATTGTCTCCCTGCAGCTGCTGCTCTCTGTGCTGCAGGGCGCCGGGCCGGTGTTTCGCACTCATGAGATGTTCGTCAACGCCATCAAACAGTATCTGTGTGTGGCGCTATCCAAAAATGGCGTCTCCTCTGTGCCTGAGGTCTTTGAGCTCTCATTGGCTATCTTCCTCACCTTACTCTCCCACTTCAAGGTCCATCTGAAGATGCAGATTGAGGTACAGAACAGTAACAGACTGTGTCATCTGTGCTGCGGGGGAAATGTACCTGTTATATTTTTTAGACATTTATTATAATATTCATGTTGATGCAGCTTGTTTGATTAAAGAGTCACATAGGCATTTTATCTCCTGACTCTCATCTCCTCTCTTCCGCCTTGCCTCAGGTGTTTTTCCGGGAGATTTTTCTGACCATCCTGGAGACATCGACCAGCTCCTTTGAGCACAAGTGGATGGTTATCCAGACTCTAACACGCATCTGTGCAGGTACAAATCTGCTGATAGAAGTTTTCTTAAACTAAAACAAAAAAAATCAACATAACCAGTCAAACGAAGTCCCTTTTCAGACATGGAAGCTTTTAAAGTGACGGCCTTTTGTCATTCAGACATAGGTGACTTTTATGTTAATGTTGCGTACGGCTTTATTTAAACGTGACAGGACATTTATGAACACGCTAAATGCTTGTGAAATATTTGATACTTGGTGCAGAAGAGGAAGTGGCATCACTGCTGGAAAACAGCAGTGAGTTGAATGAAGTTCAGTGATGTGAAGGGAGAAGAGTGTTTTCTGTTCTCTCACAGGCTGCATCACTGATGGATTTTAAATGATTTTCCTTTTGAAGCCTTATTTATGAATCACTGAGTGCAAGATTCTGCTGCCTTTTTTTATCAGACAGTGTACAAGCAAAAGATGTTTGGATTTATTCATCTATGCAGTTTGCATAAGTGAAAGTTGTTATTCTAAGATAGTGAAACAAGATGTGCATTTCATCTCTCCATATAACCTTGTGCTGCTTCAGCCTTTGTTATTCTGACTTTTCTGTTCAGACTTGTGCCGTGTCTTACAGAAATGTTACAGGTCAGATGTAGTAAGAGTGCTGTTTACTGTAAAAGTGACAACATGTAAAAATTGCCATCACATTTTCAAGGTGCATGACTAAGTTTTAATCCTAAATTGTAGAGTTATAGATCCTCCTCATATCTTCCTTTGACCATGCTGTAGTTGTAATTGCTGGCACTGATCAAAAATTGCATGTTTCTGTGCTCTGGTAACATGAGTCGCATGCATGCCACGCGCACGGTGTTAACGTAATAAATATTTCTGCTGCTGCAAATGAAGCCATCATTGTAATTACTGATGAGTGCAGCCAACAGTGCTTTATCACCCTGTTTTATTCTTAATTAACTCAGTATAATTTAAAAGCTTTTGTAATTAATTTCTCCCTCCCAGATGCCCAATGTGTGGTTGATATCTACGTGAACTACGACTGTGACTTGAATGCAGCCAACATTTTTGAGCGCCTCGTTAACGACCTGTCTAAGATTGCTCAGGGCAGGAGTGGACAGGAGCTTGGGATGACTCCTCTGCAGGTACACGTTCACTCAAGGATTCACGGATCAAAAATGATTAAATAGGTTACCTTACAGGGACAAACAACAACCCCTCAATGTTTTCATTAGATTTTTTACATCCTACTTATTAAGCTGTTCTCTAAAGACACTGTTAAACTTCAAAGCACCTATTTGTAATGTGGGAGTGAGGCAGGACACTTCTGGCCTTAATTTCTTAAGTCATGGTGTGTGTGTGTGTGTGTAAATGAACTTGTGTGGTTCTATAATATCCACAGGAGCTGAGCCTACGGAAAAAGGGTTTGGAGTGTCTGGTGTCTATCCTCAAATGTATGGTGGAGTGGAGCAAAGACATGTATGTCAATCCAAACCTTCAAGCTAACCTGGGTAAGTGTGTAGTGTGCAGTAAATTTGTGAACAATGTACAGGAGAGGGGGTGAGTCTAAACATAATTAATATGTGTGTGTGTGTGTGTGATTTGTTTGCAGGCCAGGAACATCCATCTGATAGTGAGGGAGTCGAGTTGAAGCTCCCTGAGCATCTGGCCGGGCGCCGAGACAGCATCAGTTCGCTGGACTCCACTGTCTCCTCCAGCGTCCCAGTTTCCCAGGCGGACCATCCTGAGCAGTACGAGGTCATCAAACAACAGAAGGACATCATCGAGCACGGCATCGAACTGTGAGCCCTTTTTCTCATCCTGATTAGGATTTACATTAGGATTACTGAGGATCCCTGAGTGTGGAAATGGATTTTTATTTTTTATTTTTTTTACATACTTTTTTTGTTCTCGTTTAGAGACAATAAGCGTTGATGTTTTCCTCTGTTCTCTCCCTAGCTTCAACAAGAAGCCAAAGCGCGGTATCCAGTACCTGCAGGACCAGGGCATGCTGGGTGCCACAGCTGAGGACATCTCCCAGTTCCTACACCAGGAGGACAGACTGGACACTGTGAGGGATTACACAAACTTAAATTATAAATACAATGCTGTATTCTCAAACAGCAAAAAAGTTAATTCAAGTTTGTAATCCTCAACCACTTTACCTCTGCATCCACAGACCCAGGTGGGAGAGTTCCTGGGCGAGAACATCAAGTTCAACAAAGAAGTGATGTACTGCTACGTGGACCAGTTGGACTTCTGCGGGCGGGACTTTGTCTCAGCGCTCAGAGCGTTTCTGGAAGGCTTCAGGCTGCCGGGTGAGGCCCAGAAAATTGACAGGCTGATGGAGAAGTTCGCTGCTCGATACTTAGAGTGCAACCAGGGGTAAGACCTTAGATTTCCTATTTAAAATATAAGTGCTTGGAGAGATTTATAGCTATTTGTCAAATTATAGTCTTTATATTTTTAGTCAAAAGAGTTTACTTTGAAAACAAAACAAACATTAGACCAGCGCAGCTAATAACTGTTTTCCTGATGTGTGTCCCCTTCTGCAGACAGACTCTGTTTGCCAGTGCAGACACTGCCTATGTGCTGGCATACTCCATCATTATGCTCACCACAGACCTGCATAGTCCTCAGGTGAGAACAGTGTTCACTATCATCACCGTATGTGGGCTGTTGCATCAGCGATGCAACTGTGTCTTGTTTCTCTGTGGAATATTTATTAATGATGTGCAGCTGTCACATTGCATGACCACCAAGGTTTTGTGCAGGTGAAATGGAAGAAAAGCAGCACCACTAGAAATTACATGTTTTGGCTCATGCAATATGTATTTTAAAGCATTCAGACCAAAAACAGCCCTGTGTGTGCCGGGGTAATACTTTGTTGGGCCTGTGTTGTTTCAGTTATTGACGAGACAGTGAAATACAATCCAGGATGAACAGTTTGAGTAACAGATCCATGAGCTTGAAGGCTTATCAGACACCAAAACACCGCACAGCAGTTTATAACACTCTGACAGGATTTTACAACTCGGAAAGTTATCACGGTGACAAATGTTTTATATTTAGGCACGCCAATCGTGAGGTAAACAGTATAAATGCAGCACAAAATAATCTAGCAGTGCTTGCATGTATTTGATTGGCGTTGGCACCCCCATTGTGTCAATGCAGTGGCATTCAAATGAATGAGGTGGCTGCGCAGGTCTGTATCTGTGTGAACTCTGGCTTCTACAAATAGCTGCTGCGCCTGATTTATGACTTCTGACAGATCACTGTGACAGAGGAAATTGCGTCTGAAATTTAAAGTCTGGGAAAAGCAGACTTATTTTTTAGCATTTTTTTTATTTTTTATGTTTATAGAAATAATCTATTCAAAGGAGTTTAAAACTTTCTACTCAGTCATTGATCGCTCTGTTGAGTTGACAATATCAGACTTAAATGTTTTCTCACATATAGTCTTGAATACATGCTTGCAGTTCCGAAGGTCTTATTAACCAATATTTAAAATTTAGCAGCAGTAAAAAGTGTCTTTTGGCTCCACTACTTTCCAGACATGCACATGCAGCTAATTGGATGAGCAGTGGCTGTGTTCATTGTCTGTAGTTTAGTAAAATTAATAACCCTGTTAAATTGAAAAACTGCAGTGACACAAAATGTTTCAACCCTGGCAATAATTTGCAGCATGCTTTTTAAATATCCCCCAGCAAATAAGGACCAAACCGTAATAGAAGCTAATAGCTGTTTGTGGCAAGACATTAGGCAGTGTATGTGTGTTTGTTAATTCAAACGAATGCGATGCTTGAATTACTCGGCAGGAGATGTTTCCCACTGTGGCCACTACTACTACTACTCCAACGGCCTTTCTGGATCTTCTTTATTTATGTAGGTGAAGAACAAGATGACAAAGGAGCAGTACATCAAGATGAATCGCGGTATTAACGACAGTAAGGACCTGCCTGAAGAGTATCTATCTTCCATATACGATGAGATAGCAGGCAAGAAGATTGCCATGAAGGAGAGCAAAGAGTACTCAATCACCCCAAAGTCCACCAAGCAGAGTGAGTACTTGTCTGCTATCAAACTCATTCTGTCAGGATTACTCACTCAAATGAAACTCTCCGAAGTTTGCTTTCTGATCATTGGCTGGTATAAAAGAGAACAGACTGCTGAAGTATAACTGTGGTGTCCTCCGGGCTCAGCATCTCCCCGACACTATTCTGTTTACTAACGAACACAAAAACATCAGAAACATTTATGACCTCCTCTCTGCAGGTGTAGCCAGTGAGAAGCAGCGTCGCCTGCTGTACAACGTGGAGATGGAGCAGATGGCGAAGACCGCTAAAGCTCTGATGGAGGCTGTGAGCCACGCTCAGGCCCCGTTCTTCAGCGCTACGCACCTGGAGCATGTCAGGCCCATGTTCAAGGTATTACTTTTTACTCTCTTCATTTACTTCACACTCCTGGTTAGACCGAACCTGATCTTTGAACAGTGGGATGCATATTGTAAATATCAGATGTGGATCATTGCTGTGTGTTGTAGCTGGCGTGGACCCCGTTGCTGGCAGCGTTCAGTGTGGGACTGCAGGACTGTGATGACCCAGAGGTGGCATCGCTGTGTCTGGAGGGCATTCGATGTGCCATCAGGATCGCTTCCATCTTCAGCATGCAGGTCTGGTGATTATTTAAAATTGGCTAAGTGTTCTTAGTGTTTAAAACAGCATGGCACTGTGACTGTGTGGTAACCGGCCCTTCCTGTCTGCAGTTGGAGCGGGATGCGTATGTCCAAGCCTTGGCCAGATTCACCCTGCTGACGGCCAGTTCCAGCATCACAGAGATGAAGCAGAAGAACATAGACACCATCAAGACCCTGATCACTGTGGCCCACACTGACGGAAACTACCTGGGCAACTCCTGGCATGAGGTGACTCCCTTCTAATAGGATTTATGTGCGAGATAACTTGCACGTACACTCGGTTGCCAGTTATGTACACCTGCAGTCTTATACAACAGTCCTTACTCATCCTGTCTTCATGAAGGTTGTATTGTTCAATTGAAACTGTTTTAGAGAGGCGCCGATTCAAATGTATTGTCATTTTGAAGGCTGCAGTTTGAATTGACAGAATATTAGAAACACTTCGCAGTATAATGTGATACAATTCAAGAGCACCTCAAATAGGGCTATAGCCTCCTAAATAGGGCTGGACAATAAAACAATAACAATAATTATCGCAATATATATATATTTTTTCTATAACAAATATTCAAAAAATGTTTGATTTTATTCACTTGAATCATACACAAATTAGGACTTAATTTTTTATTAAGATGTTTATTTTGTTTAGGAAAAAGGACTGAAAAAAGCTTTTACTTAATTTTACTTGTGCATATTTGTTGACAAAGATTTTATCATAATTGTTTTGAATGTTCTGCCTCAGATTTGTGAAGTGATCCACTGATTGACATCAAGTGTTTGTTCTGACCATAAAGAAAGGCTTAAACCAAAATTAACCATCTGATTTCTTCAACTTTCACTCAGGAGCAAAAGTCGGCCTTTAAACTCGAAAGAAATAATGATTTGATACTTAATTATTAATTATCGAAAGACATTTTGTCGTGATAACATTTTTGGCCATATCGTCCAGCCCTACTCCTAAATAACCATGAAGTTGAATAAACAACTCTGAAACAGAACTGTTGATTTATTTTATAGTCATCATGTTTTTGCATATATAACATAGATAGCTTAGTCCTTTATTTACTTGTAAAAGCCTACACATAAAAACATAAAAACCTTTTGCTAGTTTTTGCATTTAGAATCTCAATGTGAATTGCATCTCGCAACACATCATAATTTTGTGGCTTTTAAAACAACGACATCACACTGTCTCCTAGGAGAAGTCCCTCTCAGTATAGCTTCGTACATAACTTTAAACTTCTCTAGGATGGATCCTGAGATGCTTGATAAATACGGGCCCTGGTGAATTAAGTTCACCCAAGGAAAAAGCCTCAACCTTTAATAGTTTGACATTAAAATTGCAAATGTATTTATTATTTAGATCTTAAGGTGTATCAGTCAGCTGGAGCTTGCTCAGCTGATCGGCACAGGTGTAAAGACGCGCTACATCTCAGGGGTGGTCCGGGAGAAGGAGGCCGGCATCAGGGGCTTACCCTCCGGCACAGAGGAGTTCATGCCCCTGGGGCTAGGTAAGACATCACATATACACACAACATTACGTATATTCACAACGTAACCCCTAACTCTTAGAATCACATGATACTACAAATTACTGTTTGTGCTTCTACTATATTAGAATAGAATAACTCCAAAGCAGCTGTTTTTTAATGTAAAAACAATGGTCGATCAGTGTTAAGTATGTTTTTGTGTTGCAGGTAACCTGGTGGGAAGTCAAGACAGGAGACAGATGGCTCACATCCAGGAATCAGTAGGAGAGACAAGCTCTCAGAGTGTGGTGGTGGCTGTGGACAGGTAAGACAAAATACTTCTGACATAACTCAGATACAGGACATTCCTAAATAATAATAAATGCATGGTCTACACTGAACAAAATTATAAACGCAACACTTTTGTTTTTGCCCCCATTCATCATGAGCTGAACTCAAAGATCTAAGACTTTCTCTATGTACACAAAAGGCCTATTTCTCTCAAATACTGTTTGAGAGAAATCTGTCAAAATCTGTGTCAGTGAGCACTTCTCCTTTGCCGAGATAATCCATCCACTTCACAGGTGTGGCATATCAAGATGCCTTTTATTGTGGCCAGCCTAAGGCACACCTGTGCAATACCCATGCTGTCTGATCAGTATCTTGAAATGCCCCCATTCACCGGGAGTTCAGTTCATGATGAATGGGGGCAAAAACAAAAGTGCTGCACTAATAATTTTGTTCAGTGTATGTCTGTCATTTGTGATACTAAAAATGTCCTACAAATACTAAAGCTTCATTTATATTTGCAGGATCTTCACTGGGTCCACCAGACTAGATGGAAATGCAATTGGTGAGTTTGTCTTTCTCACCTTTACGTAAAGGATCTGTTTGTGTATGTTACAAAGAAGGAGAAATTATTCATCCTGTGGTGCTGTTTAATTGTTTCCAGTGGACTTTGTGCGGTGGCTGTGTGCGGTGTCCATGGATGAGCTGGCCTCTGCACACCAGCCGAGGATGTTCAGCTTGCAAAAGATCGTAGAAATTTCCTACTACAACATGAACCGCATTAGGCTGCAGTGGTCTCGAATTTGGCAGGTCATAGGAGACCACTTCAACAAGGTCAGTGGACCAGAGGGGTTACAAAGTTTTAAAACTGGACCATCAGTGTGTTGTCGGGATGACAGTGTTCTTTTGGTGCTGCTCCTGCCGCTCTGTGCACTTTGTTTTGTTCTGTATTGTTCTCTTGAGGAATTGATTTATTACCGCAGCAGGGAAATAAAAAAGCTTTTTAATTATGTCCACACAGGCTGTGTGATTGCAGTTTCAGACCAGACATTGTCATCTGTTTTAATGGATATAAGGGGGGCATGTTGGGCGCACAATTGTAGATATAAGTCGTTGCCATTTTAGATCTGTCAATATAGAATTAGATTTATTACAGTTAGACTCTGCTCATCTTATATTAAACTTTAAATGTTAATTTTGTACAAAGTTACCATATCATGTAGATCATGTGAAATGTTGTTTACAGCTCGTTGCACTGCCCCCAAGTGGCGAACAAAATCAATAAATGCAGGTTCAATCATGAGCATACAGTACACTCAAGAAACAAATGTGATGCATAGCTGAGCTCCATTGATAACTGCGTCTCCCTCTAGGTGGGCTGTAACCCTAATGAGGATGTAGCCATCTTTGCTGTGGACTCACTGAGGCAGCTCTCCATGAAGTTCTTGGAGAAAGGAGAGCTGGCCAACTTCCGCTTCCAGAAAGACTTCCTCAGGCCGTTTGAGCACATCATGAAGAAGAACAGGTAGAGAGTTCTGTAATATGGGCGGCTGGGATGAAAGACTGTACTTTATTGTAAAAAGTAGTGGGGTCATAAGAATGGTTTTGAATGGTGAGTTAATGTTATAATAACTGTTAAAGAAACACAGTATTGTTGACACACCCCTCCCTCCTCTGCCTCAGGTCCCCCACTATCAGAGACATGGTGATCAGGTGTGTGGCTCAGATGGTAAACTCCCAGGCGGCCAACATCCGTTCAGGTTGGAAGAACATCTTCTCAGTGTTTCACCAGGCAGCCTCCGACCACGATGAGACTATAGTGGAGCTGGCTTTCCAGACCACTGGGCACATTGTCAGTGAGTATGACGGCAGCTCTTTCCTCGGGGCGGCCATTTGGCTCAGGTGATTTAAAAAAAACAAGTGACAGAGGTAGTGTTGTGTCAAACCGCTCAGCTGACAGTGACACGGATCCTCTGTGAGAATGAATGACAGGAGAGATTTAAGATCCCTTTAACCAACCAAACAACAAACCAACAACTAGTTGATTCTTGTTTTCTTACTTGCTTTCCTTCTCTTTATCACTCTCGCTTCAGTGAACACCTTCCAGGAGCACTTTGCAGCTGCTATTGATTCGTTCCAGGATGCGGTAAAGTGCCTGTCAGAGTTTGTGTGTAACGCAGCTTTTCCTGACACCAGCATGGAGGCTATCAGACTCATTCGACACTGTGCTAAATATGTCTCAGAAAGGCCACAGGTAGGAACAAATGACTTGGGACTATACTGGTTCATTTAAAATGCCAATTGTGTGAGAGCATTCATCTTTCGTTTGCAAATTGCAAACATGTGGTTTCTTCAAAACATAATTTTGTAATATTACACTTTAAATTTCTGTCCTGCTGTGTCTCTGTCTAGACCCTGAGGGAATACACCAGTGATGACATGAATGTGGCCCCTGGAGATCGGGTGTGGGTTCGTGGCTGGTTTCCAATTCTGTTTGAGCTCTCTTGTATCATCAATCGCTGCAAGCTGGATGTCCGGACCAGGTAGAAAAACAACTCTGCATGGAGTCTCAGTGAAATGACAGTTTGAGCTCTCAATGTGTGCTTTAACTGTCCCTACTTGTTGCAAAGACAGAAAAAAATTAAAAGAAATAAAATAAATGAAACTAAATACGATGGCACACAAACAAGGTGTGATGCATAAAATTGAAGCATGACAGGATAAAAACACCGACAGTTAACAGAACTTATTTCCGTAGTGGTCCTGGTCACCCCCAAATCATGATAACAACAAGACTGCTGAGCCTTAACTACATTACAGATTTAAGAGAAAGTTAACATACAGATTTAATTATAATTACTTATTATTATTCAAAATAAATCTGAAATGATTAGTAGATTAACCAATTAGCCTGCAAAAATGCCACAAATTTGCTGGGTCCAGCTGGTCCTTTTAATACGAGGACTTTCTTCTTTTCTGTGTTTGATGATATTAGAAATGGAATATCTTTGGGTCAGACAAAATAAGACATTTGAAGATGTCCCTTTGTGCTCTCAGAACGTGGGTTTTCATATTTTGTAGACTTTACATTGGCTGAAAGTTTAATCGAATAAATAATTGACCATAGTTATTTCCTGTAATTAAAAGAAAGTATCATCTGGTAAGCTGTTACAAACTTTGGACCTGCACATTGAAAGCCCTTAAATGCCCCAAAAACCCCTGTCATGTCTTTGTAAAACTTGGTGCCTGAACATTTAGGCATTTATATACATGCTTGCTGCTAAATACCGAACTCTTATTATCAAAGCTGAACCAAGCATGAAGACTAGCAAGAGATCACTTAAAAAAGAGGACGTCAGTACAGTCAAAAAAAGCACTCATATTTCAGTACCAGTGGTTCCATACTCTGCTCTCTGTGGTGACTGATGAGTGAACTGTTTTTCTTTGCTCCTGACAGAGGTCTGACTGTCATGTTTGAGATCATGAAGAGTTACGGTCACACGTTCGAGAAGCATTGGTGGCACGACCTCTTCAGAATCGTCTTCCGCATCTTTGACAACATGAAGCTCCCCGAGCAGCAGACAGAGGTCAGAGGTCACTGGCAGCAGGCCATCGGGTCCCATGGTTGTTTGTTTTGACCTTTAACACAGATGGACAGAAGACCTTAAAAGCTGTCAATAATTTTACATACGCATATAAAGTGGAAAAAACAGTACTTTTATCTGCTTGTGTTTGTTTCTTCTTTGGTTCCAGAAAACTGAGTGGATGACGACAACATGTAACCACGCACTGTATGCTATCTGTGACGTGTTCACCCAGTTTTACGAGCCCCTCAGTGAAATCCTGCTGGCTGACATTTTCACACAGCTACAGTGGTGTGTCAGGCAAGGTGGGTGTTTAAATGTGCTATGTGATATTTTACAAACTAGGTATTTGGCGCTGAACAGCTCGCTTGTAGTTGGGGACATCAGTAAGGTACCAGGGAGGAAGGCTGAAAATATATATATATATATATATATATATATATATATATATATATATATATATATATGCAACATACGTTTCACTTAAAAAAAAGCTTGACCCCCGCCGCCCCTATAGTTTTCTTTGGACTTTATGATGTAACAAATTCCAACACCCTCCCTCCGATATCTCAAAATAATATTATTGATATGCTACCATTTGTTCCACAATTAGTAACTAAAAGTGCTTAAATATTTTAAGTTAAGTTAGATCAGATGATGTTGTAGCCTGATATGTGTGAGAATTAGGGCTGGGTCAATTCGTCGACGTAATTGATTACGAAAATACGTCAAAGAGTCACTGCATCTGGTGTTGGCAGGGATTTCCCTGGACAAGCTCCAGCTACAAGACCGCGCCTTCGACCATCTAAAATTTGGGAGTATTTTAGACAGACACTCAACAACGTGCTGCTCTGTGAGCTCTGTGAACTGGAAACAGCTTTACTGCAACACTGACAGCAGCAGCGCAAATCCTGTTTACTTTCTGTCTCCACACAAGCATGGCACATTATCCAGTACGAGGACACGTAGTTAGTTAAAATGTATTTTCTAAGTATTTCTTCATCGCCTTCATGTTAAAAGTAATTTCTTCACCGCTGCTGTCATGGTAACATAACATTACACCGTATGTCATCCGTTCGGCCGTTAACGGACACGCATGAGCGAGAAAACTGATGAATCTAACAATAAAGACAATCTGTGACAGTCTGAATCATTTCAGTTGTTTTCTTTTATCGTTTTTTCCCTCCATTTGATTATCATACTGCATTACTCAATATTGAAATAATTCTATGTCAGAAACATTTAATGTTTTAAGTAAAGTAGCCTGATTAATGTCGTTATTGTTATCACAATACGAGTGACGTGGAAATTGGATTGATTTTAAGATATGCTACCATTGTAATTATCAGGATGATGAATAAATCATAGGTATGTTAATCGAGTAACAGGCAACATTTCTTTCTTCAGAATACACAAAATTAGTTGTTAGATTAATCTGTTTGAAAAATAATCGTTACGTATAGCCCTAATGAGAATAAATTAAATAAAATTTTAATCTTGGATGAGAATGAAGGAAAAAAAGACCTTCTCAAAAAAAGTCAAGACTACCCTCCTGTCACCGTCTCTGACGAGCACCTTGTGAACCTCTGTGAAGTTCACAGTATTTCTATTGGGCAGATGTGTTTTGAAGTCATTACCTTTCTTCTACAGACAACGAGCAGCTGGCTCGGTCGGGGACAAACTGTCTGGAGAACCTGGTGATTCTGAACGGGGAGAAGTTCAGCCCCCAGGTCTGGAACATCACCTGCTCCTGTATGCTGGAGATCTTCCAGAACACCAGCCCTCACGTGTAAGCCCCGAACTGCTGTACTTTCAGCCAGAGACGAGGTCAATTAAGTTTCAGCTCAACGATGTCAAAGAAACTGCATGTGAACGTCATGGTGATAGCGTTTATTCAGTCATCTATTATATTTCATCATCCCTGTTTTGAAGAGAAAAAGCTCAGTCATCTCAGCGGGGAGTTAATGGCAATTTTAGGGATTAAAGCTAATGTACTAAAAGGCTTTTTGTGCTTTAGTGCTGTGACAGGATGCAAGTTGCAACAACACCTGATTCCTGATCTGCCTTTCTGTTTGCTTTTTACATCAGTTTGTTGACTTGGCGACCTGCTGGACAGGAAGAGGAAACTGCAGATGGCAAGCATTTTGTAAGAACATAAACACACTCATTAACCAAACAATAATTACAGTATGTACAACAGCAGCTCAGCAGATGGTTCATGCTTGGTCTGGAATGTGATAAGCTGCTTTTAGCCAATAAAAGGACCCTTATATTTCCACCAGACGTATGACACTAACATGTGAACGGCCATTCTGTATGTCTCCAGGACGCTGATTTTGACAGCCAGTCCCAGAGCAGCTATGACAGAGCTCTGTCTGAGAGAGGACACAGCCAGATGTCCAGCGATGACACCTGGAAGGGCAAATCCAATGCTAGTGAGTACACAGCATTCACTCAAATTCTGTCTGAAAGTCTTTCTGAACAAAACCCCGGAAATGGCAGCATGGAGGCAGAAATAAATATTTCAGCTGTTCTACAACACGTTTGTTTCTGGCTTGTTATTGAAACATTTAACTGCCACTGTTGCTTTTTTGTCCCTCTTCAAAGTCAATTTTTCCCTCAAATGCTCATGTCGCTACACTTCCTTTGTTTTTTCCCCTCTACAGAAGTTTCAGACCAGAAGCTGTTTGCAGGGCTGCTGATTAAATGCGTTGTCCAGCTTGAACTTATCCAGACCATAGACAACATTGTCTTCTTCCCAGCAACCAGCAAGAAGGAGGATGCTGAGAACATGGCTGCTGCACAGGTATGTTATAATAGCTACTATATGAATTGTTTTTATATAATATATTGTTCTTAACCTTAGCAGAAGTGCTACTCACTGAAATGAATTGTATGGGGAAGTGATCATGCTTTGATCGAATGTCAGATCAGGCCATGGCATGCTAAGAAAATCTTGGACATCCCTTTGTACCTTTTTAAATTGTCAGGTATGCTTAGTTAAAGTTGTCTAAAACTGTCCTCCCGTCAGCGAGATGCTCTGGAAGAGTCGGAGGCTGAGGGAGGCGAGGCGGGTCCAGATCAGGGAATGTACAGACACATGACTTCTGCACACCTCTTCAAGCTGCTGGACTGTCTGCTGGAGTCGCACACCTTCGCCAAGGACTTCAACTCCAACAATGAACAGAGGACAGCACTCTGGAGGGCAGGTAAATAGACAGGAAAATGTCCCCAATGGTATTTCAAAATTAACATTCGGTGTAAATTCTGTATAAAAAAAACGGTCAGCAGGATTTTGTGCTTTACCTTTATTTTTATCAATGACTCTCTTTTGCCCTCAGGCTTTAAAGGGAAATCCAAGCCCAACTTATTGAAGCAGGAGACCAGCAGTCTTGCCTGCAGCCTGAGGATCTTGTTTAGGATGTACTCTGACGCTCAGCTGCAAGACTCCTGGCCTGACATTCAGACACGGCTGCTGCTGTGAGTACAACATACGACATGATCATCGAGTGACTGACACAGCTAAGATGGCCAGTGTTTCATTAAAAGACGACGCTAATTACTCTAACAGGACTTAAAAGTGTATTTGTTGGGGACTATTTTCTGCCACAGATTTGATGCACTTAGCAGCAGCAGGGCAGTGCACTATGTGGGATAAACACACAATAAAATACAGTGTGTTCATGACAATGAAGGAGCATGTCACCTGGCGCAACACGTGGCTGTAGTTTTGGGTAGAGCTGGAACGATTAGTCGATTAATCGATGAGTTGTCCACTTTTAAATTAATCGGCAACTATGTTGAAAATCGATTAACCGATTTGAGTTTAAAAAAAAAAAAAAAAAAATCTCATTTCAGCTTTTCAAATGTGAATATTTTCTGGTTTCTTTCCTCCTCTATGACAGTAAACTGCCTAGTTTTGGGACACCAATGGAGCTCTGTGGAATAAAGTATATCAGGCTTTGGATAAACAAACAAGACTTGTTAGTGGGATCAATTCATTCATCAACAGATTTATCTTTTAGAAAATGCTATTTTAACAGACAGAAAATGCATTGTAAAAAAAACAGTGTTATTGCAGTTGTTCATTATTCCATTATATCAACATGTTGCCGGTGTGTTTATTGCCTGGTTGTAAAGAAACACCAAATGTGTCACTTGCACAGAAGTGCAGCGCTGCTGTTTGTTCTGTGTTGAGTGAGCTGGTTTTGACACATGGCTCATACCTCATTATATATTTATGACACAGTACAGTGTGTGTGTATTTTGTAGAATATATTGGCATGCTAGAGACTGACACAAATCACCTTGTTGTGTTTGTCGCTGAGCAGCTGCACTGGAGCAGATGACTCATGTATTACATCAAGAATACGTATGTGTGGTGTTAAACATTAAATAAGATCAGAATGTGTAGCCATGGCCCTCTCTTCTATAATAACAATTCTACTTGTAATTGCAGCTCTGATTCAGACTGAACACTTCTGCCTATCCAATGTTTTAGATATATCAGTGTTGTGTTGGTCATAATCATCCGTGTGTGTGTGTGTGTGTGTGTGTGTGGGTCGTCTTTGTCAGGGTGTGTAGCGAAGCTCTGGCCTACTTTATCAGTCTGACCTCAGAGAGTCACAGAGAGGCTTGGAACAGCCTGCTGATGCTGCTGCTCACCAGGACGCTACGGCTGCCCGATGATAAGGCAGGAACACACGCACACGCACTCACACTCACACGTATGTTCCTCTATCCCTCTGGGGACATCATAATGCATTCTCTAGTCCCTTACCCTAACCTTAACCATTACCCTAATCTTAACCCAATTGTAATCTGAACCCTAAAACCAAGTCTTAACCCTCAAAAAGCAGTCTACCCATAGGGACCTCATTTTTTTTGTCTCATGTGACACGATTCCCCGTGGCTTAGTGTGCATTCAGGTTAGTCCCCACCGGGATATAAAAACATGAAACACACACTTGTACTTGATGAGTATGTAAAGGACAAGAGTTTGAAATGATCAAACTCTTGTCCTAGTTACTTCATATTTTTCTGTCACCTATGAATCGTGCACTGTGAGTCACAGCCTGGCCCATGACTTGGGGTTTTTCCAGGGCATTTTAGGCCAAACTGTAGAATTTTGTTGTTGCCAGCATGCAGCTTGAAGCAGTAGGAAATGTTGGCGCCATGCAGCCAGCCTTGGAAGAAAATGCCGACCCCACAAAACCACTGCATCAACAAAGATTATTACAGTATTGTTAAAGTGGTTGGCATTTGCTGCAAGGCCTGCTGTGAATTTTGGGTAAAACAAATCTTAGTGCTACAAATTGTGTTTATTTGCCTGAATGTAAATTTCGTAAATCAATAAAATTGCTCTTAAAAGCAGCAAAATACAGCAAAAACATACATCAGTGAAGACACACATCAAACACCCTTCCTGTTTATCATGTTCTGTATATTGTATATACTATATTTACAAATTTGGCAAATACTTAGTTAGCAGGGATTAGATGGTGGTGGTGATTTACCTTTTCTTATTTTCTCCTTCTTTTCCAGTTCAAGCCCCATGCTTCCTGCTACTACCCCCACCTGTGTGAAATGATGCAGTTTGACCTGATCCCTGAGCTGCGGGCCGTCCTCAGGCGCTTCTTCCTGCGCATCGGCTCAGTCTTCCACATCGCTGCGCCCGAGGGAGCGTCTGCCCGGATTCCTACATCCTAGGGTGGGTGCAGGGTCAGGTGGAGGGACGGTGAAGATGTTGAGATGACGGTGGACATTGACAAGTAAATTGACAGTTGGACACATAAGAGACTGGAGCAGATTACAGGGGGGGCTGCAATTTTAGGAGGAAGACGACAAAGACTGTAGCTTTTCGGTCTCAGATCAGGACTCTGCATTAAAGTGTTCAGCTTTTCTACAGCTTGTAGGAAAGTCCTCTACCCTGCCCTTCCTCCCTTCTTTCTCTCGGGGATGAACAGCACTGTGACCAGCGCTCTCTGCTGACTGTAGTCATTCATCATCCCCCAGACTCTCATCTCAAACAGTAATGACTAGAAAAGAACTGTAAACAAATAATTTATTGATATTGTTGCAAACCCCTGTACCTGATGGATTGTTTTTCTGTTTGTTTTTTTAATACTTAACAAAAAAGTCTATATACATGCTTAAAGCAAATTAACGACACCACTGAATTTGATGAACCTTACATTTTCCAACATCTATTTTGGCCGCCTGTGCCTGTTATAAAATGATGACACCATCAGTGTCACCCTTCTTGTGAGTTTGGTGATCTAATCAAAATATGTTGTAATATCTGAACCCTGATGTATCAACGCCCGTCTTAAATCATTGTCTGTCACCTTAATGTTTATGTTCCGTCTTATGTTTGTGTTATTCTGTAGCGGGTTGTTGAGACTGAAACTCTCAGCTGCAGGTGAAAACCATCTGCATCTCTTACAACACTATCAAAGATCTAATGCGGCTTTGTTTGTGAAGTCTCTGCTCCCTGTCACATTACCGTCCTGTAATTCTTTCCTGTCAGTGAGATTTTACTTATTTATTTTGGTCACCTGCTTTAATTTGTTTTGTGATTATTGTTCAGGATAATTGCTGGTTTACAATGAAAGGTTGGTTGAAAGACTGGCTACTTCCCTCTGCATTCCTTTGTGTGTTGACCCAGTAAGCCTTACAACTGAAGGACTTAACATAGAGTCAGTCATCCTGGCTTTATAATTCCAGCTGGCTCATAAACCCTCCACTAATCTATCAATTGGCCCTATAAGATGACACAGTGGTTGTCTATTTCCC
>NC_060157.1:26281756-26338546 GCF_021292245.1 Micropterus dolomieu | reverse complement strand
TTTTTTTAATACTTAACAAAAAAGTCTATATACATGCTTAAAGCAAATTAACGACACCACTGAATTTGATGAACCTTACATTTTCCAACATCTATTTTGGCCGCCTGTGCCTGTTATAAAATGATGACACCATCAGTGTCACCCTTCTTGTGAGTTTGGTGATCTAATCAAAATATGTTGTAATATCTGAACCCTGATGTATCAACGCCCGTCTTAAATCATTGTCTGTCACCTTAATGTTTATGTTCCGTCTTATGTTTGTGTTATTCTGTAGCGGGTTGTTGAGACTGAAACTCTCAGCTGCAGGTGAAAACCATCTGCATCTCTTACAACACTATCAAAGATCTAATGCGGCTTTGTTTGTGAAGTCTCTGCTCCCTGTCACATTACCGTCCTGTAATTCTTTCCTGTCAGTGAGATTTTACTTATTTATTTTGGTCACCTGCTTTAATTTGTTTTGTGATTATTGTTCAGGATAATTGCTGGTTTACAATGAAAGGTTGGTTGAAAGACTGGCTACTTCCCTCTGCATTCCTTTGTGTGTTGACCCAGTAAGCCTTACAACTGAAGGACTTAACATAGTCAGTCATCCTGGCTTTATAATTCCAGCTGGCTCATAAACCCTCCACTAATCTATCAATTGGCCCTATAAGATGACACAGTGGTTGTCTATTTCCCCACACTCTTTTGCACATCTGTTGCTGACAGTTTTGCTCATGTATTAACACAGCCCAGTGTACCGACTTGCTCTGAATGGTTCGAGTGCCCATCAGTGTTGCAGAGTTCAACCACAGAAAGGTTCAGGAATGGAGTGAAACCAAAACTGGCATCTACAGAGATACCGGCGCCTCTGCATCCTGGATCCTTCATAGTTTATTCCATGCCTTTTTTTTAAAAAAAAGAAGGATGTATGTAATTATTTAAAGTGCATTTAAATATATTTTGAGAAGCATTCCTTCCCTTGCAACTATGGATGTCTACTTTTCTTCCCTAAAGCTAGGGAATATATAAATATATATATACAGTAAATGAAGAAATGCAGACTGTAAAGTTTTCAATGTAAGATACATAGAAATGAAAGTGCTATACGGTTCTATACATAATATTGTGATGTAATCTTCCAAGCATTTGGTGAAGTAATCAATAAACCTGAATTCTGATCCACTACAGTGACTACTGATTCGGTTTTAAATTAACTGGTTTAGTTGTTACATGATAAAAACAGGTGTTACTTATAACATGAACATATTTGCTGCATTATCAAAGTGCCCAGGTCTGTGGTGCTGGTCTGGTATACTGGGGCAAATGAACAGAATGGATCCGTCATTAATATTGGTAGTTATTTTTGAGTGACGGGACAAAACGTGATTTGTTACCCCTGCATGTTTCCTGATGCCTTTTAACCTACGTGGGAACGCGGCGGCCTCTTTAACCATCGACTCGCTGACCCTCATATTTACGTTTAAAATAAGTCATTTATTTGTTAATTTAGTTATGAGAGTTGAAAGCGTGGTAGAGGGGTTTCCAGTGTGTCTATATAAAGACGTCCATAGGGTGGCACTGGGCTCAAAGTAGTAAGTCGACCTAAAGCGCGCTGGATTTGCGGGGTAACTATAGACTGTGTAACAAAGCTCACCATGGAAACCTCACATCCTTTGTTTTGGAAAGTAAGGTGGAAAGCTGCTTAGCAGCTGCTACATGGAGCTGTTAAAGAAAAAACACCACGTTATTAATCCCTAAACCAGTAACTAGATATGCTAACAACGAGGAACGTGGTAGTTGCACTCAGCCATCAAATTTAAATTATTAAATATAGTGGTCGGACCGACGCGATGCCCCGGCGAACATAAACTAGCTCACTTTTGGTTAGCACAGTTAGCGCTAACGCTAGCCGGTCCAGATAGGTCTCATATTTAAGCCAAGAATTGACCACTTTCTGGAGGGGAGACTACAAAGTTCTCCCTACCGCGTCTGTTACTCTTCTCTCTGGATGAAGCAGGTATCTATCTATCTGGCCGATGGACCTGGACTAAGCAGACTTTACGTAGAAGTTACGTAGAGAGCGCAGTAGTGGGCGGATCTGTGGTAGCCAGTTAGCTGGCTGAGTATTCTCCGTCGGCGTTAGCCAGACCGGAAAGCAATGACGGATTGGAGTATTCCTGCCGGGGTCTGGATTGTGAGCCAGACATGATTTTATGGAGCCCACCCTACAAGTAAGAGTTTCTGGCCAGTCTACGGTTGTATATCTAATGTCTGTAGTGAAATTATTTGTGAAAGAATGTCAGACAGGCTGGATTTTCCTCTGTGAATCCAGCAATTTGGAGGAAGAAGGGGGGCCGACGGATTTGGGAGACTGCGTTACCATCGTTTCCTTTCCTGCTAGCGTTTTCCGTCAATTGTCATTCTGTTCCATGCAAAGAATACTTGCAAACTGCAGTAAAGGGTTTTGCCACTGTAAATACACCTTTCTATGTTTACAGTGGGATGTGCGACTTCACCTATCCTGTGTGTATATGACAGTGACAGCCATCTTCAACAAGGTTAGCCTCCTACAGTCACGTTAATAGGCGGAGCTGTGTCTGTCTGAAATGCTTCAAGACTTAGTTTTGCAATACTGATTGCTAGTGTGATGAAGTGTATTTAGAGCTGGAGCACAGGGTGGTGTTGCGAAGCGCATTTTTATGTGATTAAAGGTCTCGGTCCTGTTTTTATGACCGGAGAAGGGATTGGCCTGTGCTGCCTGCAGGAGCTCCTACTGAGCCCGTTCATCCACTGCAGGTGAATTCAATTCGTGAGGTGTGCTTGTGATTAGAAATACCAAAATGTTAGACTAACGCAACGAGTCCCGGAGCTCAATTGCGCCGCAATGACACGCTGGAAGAGAGAAGTGCGCCAGTCCTGTCATTTATATTTTGAAGCCAATGTAATGAACAGAATAAGCTCTGTGACAGATAAAATGTGAACAAAGAGTGACTAGTTGCGCACACAGAATCGAGAAATTAACTGATTTTATCTTCACACTGCTTGCTGCGCAGGAACAGGAAACACTATCTTTTCGTCTCGCGGTTAGATTGTTTTATCATGTGTGTTTGTAGTCCTGGGTTTAAAAGGCCCAGTATGAACGAAGAGTCTCGAATGATCGTGAGTCCTATTCCCTGAAGGCGCCCTGTTACGTAATAGAGGGAGGGCTGAGCATGCAAAGAGCTGAGGGGGGGGAGAGGTAAGAGAATACGTGCAAGCGCACACACTCCCGTACACAAAGTGGCTATCTTACGTTCTTGGATTTTGACAGCTTTTGTACAGACGGAGCGACAGAGTGACAGATTTGGGACATTGTGACTGAGGAGAAGCGGTGAACGAACCGAGGATAACTCCATTTGATTTTATTCAGCACTGCTGGTAAGACACTAATATTAGCCATCATCTCTTGTACAGTCTTGATATTTGTGAGGGCGATCAAAATGAAAATGTGAATTAATGTTTAATCTGGAGGTTTACCTCGAAACACAGATGGGGCTCACACGACCAGCAGCCTACAGAGGCAGCGCAGTATCGCTAACGTAACGTTACCCTGGTTGGTTTATGTGGAAGTTACAATCCAGATTCCACCGTAATAAACACGGAACAGGCTTCAGTTTTACTTTATTTTAGTTAATAGTTGAGCGATTACAAATGTTGCGTTCAGGTGCCACATTTCGTTGCGTCTCCGGTAGGAGCTCTGTGGTGTTTACATCAGCGCTGGGCAATTAAAACCCGAGCCACGTGTTAGCAGCTTGGGACCATGTGGCCATTGTAAACACTGCTGCCTTGTGGGTCTTTATGTGCTGCTCTGTGTCTTTCACCAGGATTATGGCAGAAATAGTGTGCTGAAAGTGTGTTTGTAAGAAGTTGAAGTTTTGGGGCGCTTGATGAAACTACAGCACTTGGACTTGTGTGTTTCTCCAGGAGCCAGTAGAGAGACCATATCGCGCTTCCATTGTGCTTTGGGGAAGAGTACTTATGTAATGTCATCAGCACTATTTGCATGGAGCTACTCTTCCAGCCACCCCACACACTAATTATTAAGTCCACCACTTATCAGCTTAAATGTCAGTATTGTTATGGGAAAGGTCAGGTTCGCACCTGATAACCAGCAGACCAGTTTGGGATCATCAGCAGGTCAGGTTCCTCCCACATCATTGTGTGTGCCTGTATGCCTGTAGCCTGTACCACTTAATGGCGAGATTACGGGAGAATTATGATTGACAACGGAAGATGAGGAAAAGCCTTTGTCAGACAGCTGCTCTCTCAGATTGTCTCTGTCGGAGATGGAGGCCCTCTTAAACTCAATCTACTGGCTGAAGCTTCCTGACGTAAATCTTTAATGAAGTACGTTTTTACCATACATCACAGTAATAATATCAAACCTGTGGAAATATGTTTTGTAAGGAAAATGGTTGTTTCCCTTTTTATAATGATCGTTAACCAAAAACATTAGTGCACCATTATTTATTAATCAATATATCGCTGGGCTGAACACTAGAATAGTTTAGACAGTGTCAGAGGACAGACGGAGAATTGTGTTGATGCACAAATTGAATATAACTACTAATTAATAAAATAAAATAATACCTTTCAAATTAGGGCTGCAACTAACAGTTCACTTCTGAACTGATTCATCTACAGATTATTTTCTCTATTAACAGTTTTATTAAAAAATGCATATAGTGTCATAATTTCCCACACCCCAAGGAGATAGCTTTCATTTTAAAACCCAAAGATATTTACTTCACGGCAAAGAAAAGCATCAAATCCTATGAATGAAGCTGGAAACAAAGAGTTTGTAAATTCTGCTTAAAAAATGACAGACTAACCAATTGTCAAAATAGTTGCCGATTTCATTGTCAACTTTATTGGACTGAGAACTGAATCGACTAATCATTGCAGCTGTAATAAGAATGAATTTGTAGATATGGATATGAAGCTTTATTTTACTATCACCAACCGCCTGCATTTGACCCTCGAGTGCTAATAAGGGTTACTCCCTGTGTGTCATTTTAACACAAGACTAATGTAATTACCCGTGATGTAAGCTCAAACTTTTGTAAACTATGTTTGTTAACAGAGTTCCGACTTTGAGGTCATTAAGAGTTCACTGCATTGTACACACAGGAAATTCAATGACATTGCCAGCGAAGTAGTTTAACTTTATTGGATTTCTTTATTTGGTCGTCATCTATAAGGTTATAGTAATTAGGGCTGCACAATATATGGTTTCAGCATCATCCTGTGATGTGACTATTGCTAATGCGTCACATCGCAGGACGTGCGATGTCAAGCAAGTCAAATTAAATAAAACGCCTAAACTTTTTTGCTGCTTGATACAAAAGAAAAACTCGCACAGTTCTCGTTTTCCATAACTAATCTACAAGAGAAGTCTGTCTGATGAAACATAATTTACTTGGATACACAAAGGTTGTTGCTAGTGAGTGACATGTAGGCTTTGCATGCACAGTGAACCACCAATCACAATATTGTTCTTGATCAGTTTATCAAGACAAAGCGGGCCCCGCCCCCGTTAGTTGTCCACAACTACTTGCAAATGAGTGAGGAACAGGAGAAAACCACCGAAACAGAGGATTTGGTTGCAAAAAGAGGGGGGCTGGTGTATAGCTGCTCTTTTCTTTTTATCATTTAGTTTTTAAATATGTTTATTGCATTAAAGCTCAAAAAAGGATGGGATGCGCTTTTAAAAAAAGTCTCAAGACTAAAAGCTTATTTATTTTTATTCCCCTACAAAATGACCCCAATAATACTGTGATGCTGAATTCTTTTAAAACAGAGCAATTGAAGTTATTTTAATAAATAATTATATAAATATAATAATAATAATAGAAAAGAAAAATATTGAAATTGCGAATCAGTTTTTTTTTTTTTTTTTATTTTTTTTTTTTAGTAATCTTATAATAATCCCAGAATGGAAGCAGTGATAATGTATTTGTGCACTCAGACCAACCTCCAACACCAATAGTGAGATAATAACTTGTTTGATGCTGGAAATATCAGGGGAAAGTCCTTTTTTTTGGTATGGAGATTCAAGGGCATGCTTGAGTAGCATGCAGATCATCCTGTAAGTAACAGACAGCCGGGAGCTGAGATCATCAAGGTGCCTAAAAGCTCAGACTGAAGTTCAGAGGGCACTGATAAGGAGATGGCGATTACCTGAGTGGATCTTCAAGTCAGACTGATCCTCTGATCTCACCTAAACCTCACCTTCCTCACTCCCTCCCTTTGTCTCTCTCACTGTCCTTTGTCCTCTCTCTCTCTCTCTCTCTCTCGCACACTCACTTCACTATTGTTTCATTAATATCATTGCCATCTGCTCCATATGTAACAGCCCAATTAGAGAGATGCACTTTGACCCTTCCTGTCCAAATTTAATTTGGAAGTCTACAGCCATCCCCGTACACCCCTCTTTCCTCACACATACACACATATATGATCACAGCATGCTTATAGGCTATCCAGACTTTGACCTTTCATTGTTGTCTCTCTACAGGGCCTGAGCTGATTTGTCAGCCTTGTGTAGTTTTGGTTTGGTCCTCTGGATGTCAGCTGACCATGGTGGTCTGAACAGAGGAAACGCAGGGAGAAAACCCGGCACAGTTTGTGTTCACTCAAACACAGCAAGGCAAGAGAAGAGAAGCGCAGAGACGGACCGGAGCAAAGAGAAAAGGCATATTTAAACTCAAAATGTCTCAAAACAGAGAACTGGTGGTTTACTACATAAACTATAAACTCTCCCAGAGAAATTATCCCCTCAACCACATGGGACTCATAGAGCCTCCGAACAGGACTGATGGTGGGGAGGCAGGGTTGGGTGAGGAACAGCGGGTAGCGACGCACACCAACGGGACTTTTAACGGCATGAGTCCCGGGACCCCACCAGCGTCCCCGCTACGGGAGCAACAGTTGCCATCCACGACGAACCTGGACGCGGTGAAAGAAGCTCTCCGGGACTCGGCCAACGAGTTTGAGCTGCGATACGCCCGCGCCTTCAGCGATCTGCACAACCAGCTCCACATCACGCCGGCCACCGCCTACCAAAGCTTCGAGAGCGTGATGGATGAGGTTTTCCGGGACGGAGTCAACTGGGGCCGCATCGTAGGGCTTTTTGCATTCGGCGGGGCGCTGTGTGTGGAGTGCGTGGAGAAGGAGATGAGTCCGCTGGTGGGCAGGATCATAGAGTGGATGACGGTCTACCTGGACAACCACATTCAGTTCTGGATCCAGAGCCAAGGAGGATGGGTGAGTCTCTCACACAGAGGAAAGTGTGTCACAGTGTGTTATGATGCTGTGTGCTTGTATAGCCCCTTTCATACCCTCTAAAGTGACTGGGCTCAACTATATGTGTAAGGTAAGCTGAAGTCACCTATAAGGAACATTTCCATGTTGACACTTTCTCTACACACCACTGCTGGCAGCACCACTGGAAAACAGCGGTCATTTGGAAAATAAGGATATATCCTGTACCTATTTTGGCAGCTAGTTGAGGAAAGTGTGGATGGAAGCTAATGGCTGTTGCTGATATGATGGTGTTTTTGGTTGCATGCGTCTGTTAAATATTTAAAGACCCGATTGTGTGTTGTTGGTCAGCTGTCTATCTGAACAGTGACTGTCTGCCTGTCCTGACCTCCAGTGACAGGGAAAGAAAATCCACAGCATATTTGTTTTTTTTTTATTCAATCATACATGTTGCGACCTGGCTCGTGCAGATGGGTCCAGATAAGCCAGAATGCTAACATTTAAACTGTATCCTATTGTGACATGGCGGGAGGTTGGGGTGGGGTTGCCTCTGCAACCAAACTGTAGAGAGAAGACCTAGATAACAGGCAGGACACATGATAAAACCATCTGTGCTTAAAAACAGTAAAAAAACAGAATGTTTGCGTGGTCAGCAGCTGGTTCAGCTGTTCTCTAATTGATCAGCAGCATGGAGCTCAATGAGCTGAATCGAAGTGGGAGCTTAACAGGCAACATCAGGGCTTTGTAGCTCTCTGCAGCCTGCCTGCCTGGGGATCGAAGTTTTCTCATCACAGGGTGGGATGAAGTCCATGGCGTTTACAGATAGCCCTTTGTTTTACTCCGGTCAGTTGAATGTGCTTTTCTTTCTGTTTAATTTATTTATTTTTTTTCATCTTCCACTATCTGTCCATGTTTTTTCCCACTGCCTGTCCTCGCCTCAGTTATGTTCTTCACCAAGGCAGCTGCATGCAGATGAAAGCTCAGGGATTTTTTTTCCCGGGGTTAGTTGGAAGGTGGGCTGTTCTGGTACTGACTATCCCAGTGTGTGTTTGTGTTTGTGTTTGTGTGTGTGCACAGACTCTCGTGAACTCTTCCAGAACAGTTAAGGTCAGCTCTTTTCCTTTGTGCTGGCCATTTGATGGTATGAAGGAGAGCGAGGGGAGGGGCTGTTTATATTTGCTCCAGCGCTGTATAACGCCAGGTCGAAGGTCGATCCTATAGAAACTGACATCCCAGTGGCTTAACAGCACACCTAGAAGAAAATCTTATCGGGCAGACAGTGGGGCTTTGTTGTTGTTTGCACTGCAGATATAGAATTAATTAATTTATTTCAGTGTTGGACTGAAACCTGGAGATAACACAGAAGAGGATGAGGATGAGGTTATGGAAACAGGTGCCAGGATATTATATGTGATGGTAGAGGCTAAAGCTTTGCAACATACTTATATAAGTTGTTCCTTTGTTGAAGGGATGTTACTGGAAACCGGTCCAGACTGAAATATCTCAACAAGTCCTGAATGGATTAGCATAACATTTTGTACAAACATTCGCAGCCCCCAGAGGATGACTCCTAATGACTTGGGTAATCCCTGACTTTTCCTCTAATGCCACCATCAGGTTGAGATTTTTGGTTCAGTGTGTATTGGATGGTTTGCCATGAAATATTGTACACACATCCACATCCCTTTCAGGATGAATTGTAATAACTTTGGTGGTCCTCTAAACATTTTCGCCACCATGACGTCAACATTTTAACATTTCCAATACTTTTATTTTTATGACCATTTTCCTGCAAAAGTAATTGCATTCCCTTCAGCCTTAACTGTACTTCACATCACTTTAGTGCTATTTAGCAAATGCTAGCATGGTGAACATTATCAGCTCAACATCAGCATATTAGCCTTGTCATTATGAGCATGCTAGCATGTTGACATTAGCGCCGCAAAATCTTGTTGGTGCTATGTAAGTTCCCAGGAGATCGTCTGTACAGCTAAAAATACAGAGAGACAATGGGGAAATAATTATTACTTGTTTAATTATTGTTATATTGTTGTCCTGATACCTAAGCAGCTGTTTATAGAGATACTTGTTTACCAACTGGATCAACAATGAAGAGGTTGATGTAATGGTTTATATATTTTCTCATCCTGACTAATAAATGTTTTTACCGTCCCTGTCGTCAACACTGTGTAATCAACACATCTGTCATGTGCGGTTGATCTCCATGATCTCATGTAGTCAAAATTATCTAGGCGCCCACGCACTCCCTCAAACAGATTCGTACAACACAGTTTGCTTAGCAACAAGTTGAACTAACATCATCAGTTAGCATGCTGTAGCAGCTTATGGTTAGCGGCTTGCATGTCAGTGTAACCTAAACTTGGAGAAGTGAATGACTTCATCTGAGATGTTGAATGGATCAGCATGTTGAGAGCATCCACTTATACGGTTTCACTTCTCCTGCTGCAGGATAGCATTGTCTTGAGCACATGATGCCCCTTCCTTCCCTTCTAAGCTTTGGATAATTCACTTTTATACAGTTGTGGATCCAGTCGCCTGGTGATGGGGAGAGAGCGTTGGCTTGATATGTGTGCCATGTTAGGTATTGAAAGTAGCCACAGGGGTAACTCCATTGGCAAACTAAAATATAAAATTTGGTAGGTGGTTTATCGCTATCATTTCTTTCCATCACTCTATTGCTTTTCCCATCTTTGTCACAATATAATTTCACTATCTTCTTTGTGGTTTGCCTGTTCAAAGCCAACCTACACTTTTCCTGAAATGAGTCTGTCTCAGAGTAAACCCACGTGAGACTGTCTTGCTTTCTGTCTTTTATTTCCCCCTTTCTTCCTTCCTTCCCTCCCCTGACGCCTCCTCACAGGGATGAAGCACAGAGCCGTTGGCAGATGTGGGATCCTGAGCATAGCTGTGAGGCAGGTGTGCCCTTAGTGTTAGCTGATGAAATATTAGTCTGCTCTAAGCAGCAGCAAGGTCACTTTCTCTTTCGCACTGTCTCTTTCACTCAGTTACTCGATCACTCTGTCATGATCTTATGGCTGCTTTTCGACTTTGCAAATATTTTCTGTTTGGAAGGATTGTGACAAAAAGTAGAGTTAACACATTTTTTATATATATATATATATATATATATATATATAATTACCCCTTTTTAGGTAACATTTAAAGTCAAGCTCTCATTTGAAGTGTCAACAATTCAGTTACACCAATTTCTAATATTTAATATTTCAGAAGTCTAGTATGGGCTTAATGGGTACTTAACATACGCTTAAAAGTCCATGTGGGTTCCAAATAAGCTTTGTTGATGAATACTTTTTAAAATCTTAACAATACAATTTTTTCCATTCAAAAGTGTAATCTCTTAGCTCTCAATAGCTTTTTTTCATTTTGTCCCCACTCCTATCCTGTGGCCTGTAAATGGCATTTGAAATAGGCTTGACCAGCCTTCCCGCAGAAAGGCTAAACTTACAACATGTCTCATTGTGAGGAGACAATAAACGTAAACTTTTATTGTCTACAGTATAATATAAACTACATATAAATATGTACACCATGCTTATCATGCTTTATGTCATTGCATGTCAGTCTGCTAGCATCCTAAAACTCATATTTTGACTTCAAAAGAAACAATATTTCAAGTAATATTCGCACTTAAATTATTTAAGCATTTGTTCAAAATATGAAAAACATGTTACCTTAATCTAAAATGTTATCTACGTTATTTTTTTTCCGGGATCAGCAGGCACTTCTTTAATAACCCAGTATCGACAAATCTGATTGGCTTACAGTAAAAGGTGTCATTTATGTAACAAGCAGCTTATTTGGAAGAAACATCATACACCCAAAAAGGAAAATGTAGTGTATTAAATTTTTTATTTGACTTACAAAGTAGAAAGTGGGCTTAATAGGGATGCATCTTAGATGTGAAGGTTTTATGCTTTTGTCACATGATATTTTTGGCTATTGGTCAGATAAAGTGAGCAATGTAAATACATCTTTATTTTTTTTTAAACTAAGTATTTATAAAAATTATATACCCATCATGTTTTGGCTCTGAATTGAAAATAATTTTTAGTTGCAGCCCTATATCTGTCTCACTTTTTAATTGCTCTGAATTTCAGCTGCGTTCTCATGTAAATCTTCACTACATAAACACAAGTACTGAGACAGGGAGTCTTGTGAATTGAGGTGACAGTACTAACAGTGGTAGCTGACAGTAGTAACTATTGAAAACTGAAAGGTGTTTTGCACAACAGAGCAAAACTGATAAAGCCTCAGCCTAAATGATCCCACTGGGGCTTATTTTGGAGCCTCCGCTGTCCGGCGTGCAGAGATATTTGGGTGTAGCTTTGGGTGCGAGATAAATGTGCCCAGCCAGATTCTCCCTCCACAGTCTGTGGGTTTTAAACAAAGCACAGGAGTAAAGCCATATATTGTCAGATAATAAACCTTGGCAGACGGCAGAGGTAGAGACAGTGCCGTCGACCTAATAATGCTGTTTCCAGCAGAGCAGGCGATGGCAGTGATTACTCAGTGGAGATTGAGCCGCCTCAGGGTGGGGGTGTGGGGTTATTACCAATTATAGATGAATAATATCTCGACCTGCTACTGGGGGAAACAATGTTTTTTTCCCCTCTGACAGACTAATAAAGGCTAAACTCGTTTAGAAGAACCGCACCACCACGGTCTGGGGAAGCTTGGCTGGAGCTGGATGGGGGGGGGGGTGCCTGTAGAGATACGACGGAGAAAAAACAGACCATTATCGCAGTTGTTCTGCTTTGTTCTATCAACGGTCTCGGTAAGGTCAAGGAAAAGTTAACTACAAGAAAAATGTCCACGAGCAGTGAAAGTCTTTCTCTGTTGCCTAGTTATCCTATTTGTTTTATCACCTCTGCCCCGTATGGCTGTTTACATTACATGTTGTCATGCCCTGTTCAGCAGTCTGGCGATATTTTATATTTTTCATATTGTCGACAAATCCTATGAAATGCCAACACTAATGAAGTATTGTGTTTGTGTCACAGCCTACGATCTCGTCTTCCTCTGTGCCATTGAGCTCCATTGTTGTCCAGAAACTATTAAAAACATATCAGTGAGCCTCACTGCTGCACTGGGTAACATGTTCCTCAACACACACACACACACACACACAGTAGTTTGTGTTGACTCCGTCCCTCATACACCTTTCTGCTGCTCCAAATACTCACTATAGCACCAAATGTGGATTCATCCGCCATTCAGTAGTCCCTGACAAATTCACTATTTACTCCTGTTTAAGTGACGTTTACTAGAAACTTCTTCTCAGCTGTTTTAGGAAATTATCAAATTCAATTTTTGATTAATAAAACTATATATTGATGACATAAAGATTTACACCTTCATTAGGAACCAATGGGCTTTGGGCTGAGAGCCACAGAAAGGATAGGTAAGTCTGAAATATTGAGGGATGGACTAACACGTTGTTTGTTTTGACCTTGTCACGGGAGGTGTTAACAATAACGGATATGTTAGATATTGTAACACAAACGGTATGTTTATCTGGATGTGTGATTATAAATGTATGCAGGCTGGTTGCACTGGGGTTCGACACTGAGGCTGTAATTTAAGGCCCATGAAGGGTAAGTCCATTGACTTGTTTTGACAAGGGAAACACCTGAGCTTCCTTTGTGCCAGACTTATTTCTCTCTCTCTCTCTGTTTCCCCCCCCCCCCTCCCTGTAATTAACATGCACATAGGATAGGCAGTTAGATCCACAGAGTCATCTGTCAGACTACCATACCAGAGAAAAGCAGGAAATCTCTCCCTTGGGAGCTATCCAGCCCGCCTCCATCTCTCTTTCTCTCTCCTCCTCTCACTCCTTCCTGCAGCCCACCCTTCATATCTTCTATACGTCTCTCCCTCTGTGTCTGTGTCCTGCCACTGCCCCCGATCGATTTTTGTACCTTATTTTCTATCTGAACCTCCTTTTCCCCCCCTCCTCCTCTATTAATCATGCTCTCCTTTATTTTCCCTCTTGTCTGCCCTTCCTCCCCTTTCTCGCCTCCATTTCGTCCTTTTCCCGCCAAGTCTGCATACAGACTATAGTAGTTTTATAACACACTACAGAGCGCCAATCTCGCCGTTAACCCCGTGGACCCGTGTTCCAGTACCTTTTCCCATGTTTGTCAGTTTGTTTATCAAAAATACACACACGTCGCTCGAAACCTCGTCATCAGCGTTATCGATTCCCTCTGACTTGATCTCTGTTCACTACCCCCGCACCTCTATCCCCACCATGCAGCTGCCCCCATCCCTTCATCTTTCCCTTCATCCCTCTTTTACTCCCTCCATCCCTTCCTCTTCCTAATGGCTCATGTGTGGCTAATTAGGAGAGATGTTTTTTTTGAAGCTTTCTGGGTTTCAGTTTAAGGACGGCGTTTTGCTCGTCAAGCAAAGTTTCCATGAACTGATCATGTGTTTGTTTGTTATTACAAACAAACGCACAGCGTGCCGCGGGTTGTTGTTGTCTCATACATTTGAGCATTTTATTGGGTGGTAGCGCGCTGCAGAGGGGAGGTGACGGCGGACTGGTCATGTGACTACCTCAAACAAAGGACCTGTAACCACATACACACACGCAGGAATGTGCTATACTGGCTTTTTGGTTGTGCCCGCAGGTGTGTCGTCGGAGACAAAGCCATCGCTGATCTAAAAGCGACTTTGTCCTTGTCTCATTCTTTAACTTGTGACACATACAGAGTTCACACACACACGGACAAAGCTCCCGCAAGCCCTTTTTGCATTGGATCAATGGCGGGCACTTTTGTTAGAGCGCCGTCAATACACGCCTCTGTGTGGTGGGCGGCTCTATGCAGATTGATCTCTGAATGTTTTCATATGAATGTAGCTGCTCAGCCGTAGATGTCTCTCTGTTGTTTTTGTATGCATGTGTTTAGGCTCGTGCATTAGGTTTTCATGATCTGTGAGATCCGGTGTGTGTGTGTGTGTGTGTGTGTGTGTGTGCGCTTTTACTCAGCGGTGTGTGTCAGAGTCACAGATTGAAAATGGCATCCAACAGATTGTGGGATTCAGTTGCCTCCATCTCAATGACAAGAACATCAGGGACATGTCACCTGTTTTTAGGTGTGTGTTTATGTGACGACGTGAAAATGGGTGTCTGTATAGAGACTCTTGTTTGCCTTTAGAGGGATGGGCGTGACCAAACTGTTCTCGTGAGGAGGCAGGAGGCGGCTACATGCCACGCGTTTGTGGAAAATTGGGCAGTACCATCTCTGCAGGATCATCCAGTCCGCCTTTTGCTCTATTTTAGATGTACAGACTAGTGCAAAGAACATTAGAACCAGTGTGACACACGACAAAACTTGAGATGTGGATGGATTTGAGTGAACATTTGCAATCACTTTATTGCGATAGTATTAAAGAAAAACAGTGTATATTGATGTAGAAGGATATTGTAGCTCATGGAAGAAGCTCATTGCCAGAGCAGACCTTTAACAACAACTCCCTTCCGTGTGTGTGTGTGTGTGTGTGTGTGTGTTTACAGCTTCTGTCAGAATATCAATTGGTCATGTCAAAGACGAGACCTGTAGATACACACACATGTAGTCTCTAATGACTACATTTGCCGCATTCAGACTGCATCAGAATCTCCCTCTCAGTCTCTCCTTTCTCTCATTTAGAAACACACACACTTTTATCACAGCAGACGTCCGTATGTTCCGTACCCAGACATTGTTTATGTGTACGGGACAGATATCCAGCTGTGTAATAGATGAGTGTGTCTATACTGCCATCACACTGCAGAGTGTGGAAGCTATTAGACCATCTTTGCCAGACTGGTAGAAATCAGACTTCCATTGTAGCGCACCATTATATGCCTCCCCCGCTACCCTGGAAGAGTCTGGCAACATGCAGCTGAAGACTGAAGAAGACGGGGGTAGAGCGAGGCAGATGCAGATGGCGAGGAAGGCAAACCGAGAGGAAGACGAGGCCAGTGACTCAGCTTGATGAGGATGCAGCATGTAGGTTAAGAGGTTACATTGGATGTATGGTGCAGTTTGTTTGTGTGCATTTCTATACGTGCAGCTCACATGTCGTACGAACAGAACAGCTGGTTGTTTGAGAGTGAAGACGCTGCACTTGGTTGCGTGCGTGGTGCTCCACTTCCACGAGGCTTAGTGGTGAAATCAGGTCACAAGCAAGTGTTCCTCCCCCCCCCCCCCCCCCCCCCCGCCCCCTTCCATCTTCCTCTCCATTCTCCCCTCTCCTGTCTGTTTGCCCCCTCGTTTTTTTGTGTTTTTTTTTTTTTTTACCTCTCTGCTCCAGCCCACGTCCCTGCACTTCCCCCGGCGACAGATTCCTTTTTATTTTTCCCCATCTTCTGTCTTCACACAGGCGAGTGCAAAGCCCAAGCATCTGCCCGTGTCACTCTCCTCTCTGATTGCATTTCATCCTTCTCCATCCTTCTCTCTCTCTCTCTCTGTCTTTTGCCTGCTCTCCTGTCTGTGTTTCTCTCTCTATGCTCATATCTTTGATCAGATTATGAGGCATATCATGGGATTAGTGAGTCTCATGGCATGTATTAAAGTGGGAGAGCTGAGGGATGGATAGTGAGGGTTGATGAGTATTTCATGGTAATGCGGAACCCACTCTCATATAGCACAAGGACTAAATGATGATAAAGAGCATCAAGGCCATCATCGTTATATTCATCATGGGTTTGTTTGAATTGCCAAGGGGGCAAAGCAATAACGGCAAAACTTATCTTCAGTGGCTCTGCAATAAGAGAGCGGAGAGAACAAAAACGGACTTCTGCCTAGGTATTCCTCCAACTTTATGAAAATGCACGGAAAGTGATAGGAAGTGTAGTGTCAAAGAAAGTCGGTCCTCTCTCCACACACTTCCCTCCTCACGGGTTTCCCCCTTTACAGTTTACACTCGTTCTCGTCAGGCTTTGTTCCTCCCTGCAGCTTGCTTCACCCTGGTTCTTTTGTTCTAGGTTCGTCTCATTTTTCTCTTATTTTGTGTCAGTCCCTGCTTGAATTTCTGGTTTTCATTCTTACTCAGTTTCACTGTTTTCCTAAACAGATGGCAGGTCTCAGGGTCATGGTGAGGTGGGTGGGGTGATGGCCTACAGGGTGGAGAGTTATACTGCGGGAGATATCCAGTCAGAGAGAATCCCTGTCTTCTTTTCTTCAGCTACCTCTCTCAAGTCTTGTCTTCTCTGTCTTTACACTTCCCTAAACGTTGGCTCTCTCTACCAGACGTACACACAGAGTCCTGAGTCCTTGGCCGTCCTGCTGTGCCACAGTGGTGTACATATATATGTGTGTGTGTGTGTTTGCTGACAGAATGGGGTTTTGTGGAGAAAGACCGCCCCCTGAGCGGGGCAGTGAACAGATTGGAGTCTGAGCCTCCATGTCCTGACTCATTAATCTCCTCTTTAATTCATGGTCTCACCGCCGGCTCAACACGTGCACACACACACTCACTGGCACATGGACACACACAGAGCCAGCTCCAAGGTCCAAAAAGAAACGAAAGAGTACATACAAACGCACTGATCCTGGCACAGACACCAGGAAATATCACCACTGAGGGGAGGGTTAATAATTAAATTTCCTCATTTTTCTCGCTTCCCTTCTACTGCTTGGAAATCATTCATTACAGTTTAAACCAGATCTGTTGTACCCCCGCAACGCCAGCATTGATCTCGTGCTTAAGGTGGCGGTGATCTAGCCAAGAACATGAAGTCAAAAGGGGTGTGAAATAGCTCGAGTGCTAGTAGACCCAAACGTGTCGTGCAGGTTACTTTCATCTTTGTTTGCCTGGGACTAAGTGAAGCAGTTTTTGGAAGTCGTGCTTTCTGGCTGAACTCCAGATTTCATGCATCCAGTGTCATGCAGAAGAAGAACGAAGAAAGGTTGATTTCCATTATAATAATGATTATTATCACACCACTTTCTTTCAAAGTCTCCCACTTGACCCTAAATTTGTTTCAAAGCAGTGACAGTTGGGTCCTTTTGTGTGAAGAGCTGCTGCCTGTCAGCTTGTTGTTTCTTATTACTAACAGGAAAAATAAGTCGAGGGGAACCCCTACCAGAGCAGAAAGAACCCCATTTATTCGAGCAAATGCTTAAATTTTAAATAAACATGCACATTTTGAGAAATACGATTCGAATGGATGCACTCTTCTTCAGGCATCAGCAAGTACGATATGTATTTTTCATATTTTCCTTTCCAAGAGGCTGCATTTTCATCTTTTTGGCTGTTAGCTTAAGCAGTCAGTCTTTTTGGATTGTACTTGATTCCCATTTTCCTTGTATTTTGCTTTGACTTTGACCTTCGTAGTATTATCAAGCATCTGTTCTTGTCCCTTGCTGAAGTAGAATCTGGAAACCATGACTTACCCTACTTGTTAGGGGGCATCAGCTAAATGCCTGAGTTGTAAGATCTTACTGTGCTGTGGATTTCTCTGCTCAGTGCTTAGCTCTACAGTAATTCCTACCTTTCCCGGTCATACAGGCTCTTTGCCAGCCGGCCTGACTCCTGAAAATGCCTTTGCAATTGTGATGAAAAGGGGCGGAAGGGCTTGAGGAGGAGCAGGAAGACATGGAACTCGTGGAAATGATGAGAACATTGATAAGGAAGGAGGAACAGGGAATCAGATTGTTGGCCTTTTTGTTTTTTTCTCTCTTACTGGACACAAATTTCGTGCTATAAAAATTGAAACCATTACTAGAATGATAAAAGTACTAGTGGTTATAATGAATACAGTAACTGTAATCATATGATGGTGATGATGGTCTTGATAAAGATAAGGATTATGGGGTTATGCTGCGTTTGAACTGTGAGATCATTATTTTTTTATTATGATACTAAACCAAACTTAGGCTGTGTTGAGACTGACATAAGCACTGCGTAAAAAGGGGCCCGCTCATTCATTTCAATGAGACCACTGTGTTGAGATAGTGGGGTTGCAAATGCAGGAGGCGCCAGTAAAAAAAAACAAAAAAAACCTTATGCTGTTTTCTGTCTGAAAGCCTTGTGGTTCCAGCAACACTGGTTGTTCATCCAATAATGACAAAGCCTTTATTCAGTTACTTGTTGAAGAAGCTTTATGCCTCTGCCAGTTGATCCCATTCTTCAAGGCAGGTTATCTGAAGCTCAGTCAGACTGGATGGGGAGTGTCTGTAAATCGCCATCTTCAGGTCTCTCCTCAGGTCATGCTGGAGGTGAGCATTCTTCCTAGTCTGAAGTCGTATATCTGAAGCAGGTTTTCTTGAAGGACTTCTCCATTCATTCTGACCAGTCTCCTAATCCCAACTTCCTGTGATGCGGCTTGATCAGGAATGGCATGCTTCGCCGTTCCTATTCTTTGTCTCATCAGACCAGAGAATAATTCATCCTGCTGTCAAAGTCCTTTAAGTGGCTTTCAGGTAAACACCAAGGGTGCGGTCACATGCTTTTCATTCAGAAGGGAGTCTATCCACCTTATCATAAAGGCCACTCTACAGAGTAGTTTGGAAGCTCTGTCATAGTGGCCGCTTGGTTCCTGGTTATCACCCAGACCGAAGCCTCTTCTTGCCTCTTACCTCAGTTTGGCCAGACGTCTAGCTCTATAAAGAGACTTGGTGCAAACATCATCCTTTTCACAATAATGGACTGTGCTCCAGTGGACATTCAAAGCTTTAGAACTGGTTTCTTTGTCCAGATAGATGCCATGGCACAATTTGATTGCAAAGACCTACAGAGAGTTAAATGCTTGGTTTTCAGTCTGACAACCACTGTGAAATGTGGGAACATTATATACAAAAAAAAAGCATTAAAATGTTTACTCTTTAGGAAGGCCATTAATATGATTGTTAGTGTTAAAGTGTGGACGATATGATTTAATTTATCTCTCAGTATAACATTCAAGTTTTTACAGTGAGGCTGTTTTTCCTCCAGTGGTTTATCTGAACCTTGGAAATTAAGCTGCAGTTTCTTTTCATCTTGCCAAGTCACTATAATCCTGTGATCCGGTCATGGACTGTTTCTCACAATGTAAGGCAGAGGGCACACATTTCACACTGACTCACTGAACTCGGAACTTGATACGCACTCTCTTCATATATGACATCATCTTGTTTCACCAGCCAGAACATCATGACACCTCTCTGTGTCGCTTTCTAAACAGTATTTCACCAGTCACATGGCTCCAACAGTAAGTAAACAAAAACACATGACGTGTTGTGTTCCACGCTGTAATCTAGGCCCAAGGACACCGCAGGGTACGTGCGTGCGTGTGTGCGCAAGCCCATGAGGTGTTCGCGTGCACACATCCCAAGTGTTGCAACTTGCATGAAGTGTTGCTCAGCTACAGTTGGGACACATGACATTTGTAAGTGTTTTAAAGAGCCAGCTTCTTCTCCTTGTGACTCTCTTTGGTTGAATGGCTTTTTGTGAACCCTTGAACTATGATCCTCTTTTCCTATCTCACCCCATGTGTTCAGATCCTTTTTGCCTTTTCAATTTTGGGTTTCTAATCCATATCGTTTAGGGTATTGTGAAAGTTTCTGTGAATCAGTGTAACAAAGCCATCGCTCACAAGGGTTGAACAAAGGGAGAGAATTCTTAAGAACTGCTTTTCTGTAATACTGTCGTCAGCCTCTCAAAGGCGTGGAAATAGACTTGATGTTTTGTCTATAGTAAAAAGTTGTCAGTTGCTACTAGTTAGTCTGCCTTAGATGAAGTCAGGAAAAGAAACGGAAAGCACAGACCCTTTCCTTGAAATCCTTTCTGGCTGTTCATTGACTGTGCGGATGTGGCCTTCGTCGTGACTCATTCACTCACACAGATAACAGATATGCCATTCATAACACAGGCATATGGTATTCAAAATATGGTCATGGTAGTTTTGTAGAGTCACAGGTTTTCGGTTTGGTGTGACAGAACTGGGGATTCCCAACTTAAATAGTTTTTAAAACCCTTTTCTACATCTTTGTTATCATAGAAAAATGCCGCCTTTATTGATTTGTTTGTCTCTTTCCCACGTTGCCCAGTTGTGCCCCCTCCCTACCCCCACAGAGTATGACTTTCTACAATTCCAGTAACTTTCCACTTTACCCCCTCTGCTCATTAGTCCCCTCTCTCTGGATGGGACTGGTTCAAAGCTGGTTGATCTAGATAGTTTTTGTCAAGTCATTGCTATTCAGAGGGAATTTTGCACGTGTGAAACCAAGGGGAAGAGCCTTTGTCAGCTTCCTATCACAGGAGAGAACTTTCCACAACCCTCTGGATTCATTTCTGCTTGTGAATGAGACCTTCTTTTCTAGTGTCAGCACAGTGTTATCACACCACCATCCCCAACCAGCCTCGAGCCAGCGCTTGTGGCCTGAACATCATGTGCTCTGCGGGTTGCTAGAAAGCGGTCCTTGTCTGTTGAAAGCGAACTGTCTAAATCAGATATTGCACACAGAGACAGACGAACTCTCACAATCTACCTGGGTGAGCTACCGGGCTGCCCTGGGGTTCGGGAGAGTTGTGCTTACATGTACAGCTGAGCTTTAAACAAGTGATATATATCAGAACTTCACAAGGCAGTCTGCAACTTTAAACTTCAGATGTATTTAGTGATGTCTGTGACGGTCTCTGGTGCTGTATGTCCTTTTGTTATATCTGGCTATGTTTGTTTCTTTCTATCTGCTGTTCTCAGGTCTTACTGGATCTCAGTACAACTACCTGCTTAAATAAAGGTTGTGTATATACAAATGAAGGGATATCTTGTAATAGAGTTTCACAGACTTGGCCAGGAGCACTGAAGCTGTTCTGGAGGCTCATGGGGGCCCGTCTCCATACTGAGAAACTTCATGCTGGGTATTCTTTTCATTTGTCCCACATCTGTAGATATGCTGTATATAAACTTCAGTTCTAATAAGATTAACAGAAGGCAAAGTCGTAACAAACATCTTATTTCAGTAACTTTCTACATTTTTGTCTACACCTTAAATTCACTGTCTTTTTTATATATATATAAACAGTTGGTTATGCTATGCACGGAAAAAAACAAATCCTGCCTTGAAATATCAGGAGCGAACGCAAGCCACCGTTCCCGGAACTACCTTTTAAAATGACAAATAGCATACCCACATTTGTAACAACAATTGTGTAATTTGCACTATTTAGATTTATAAATATTGATAGCGGTAGCTATTTTTATGGCAAAGAAAAGACCCATGCAGTCAGACTTTTATGGATAATGCTAATCGGTCACCTACCATGTCACAAGGCATAACCTTAATGTGAGGAAAAACAACCGAGAATGCAAAATGTAAAATAGTCAACTACTGACTGATTATCACTGAAAATAGTTTTTGTGGTGTCAACTTTTGGCCATTTTTAATTTCCTGAAATGCTTACAGAGACAAACAGGTTTTCCATTATCTTCTCACATCAGTATTCAGCTTGACATCACGGTTGCACATACAATTGCTAACGTTAACGTGGTGTGCTTTTTCAAAGTGTCTGGAAGTTATTGAATTTCAATTCATCTCCAGCCCCATTTTGCCGTAAAGGAAAAGGATGCGAGGTGTTAATCAACGTCTGGTGTGTGTGTGTCTGTGTTGTGGTCAGGAGGTTTCACAATCAGGGTATTTGAGTGTTGCAGCTTGTTATGGTGCAACACGGGAGCAACCGACCAGTCGGAGCTGATGAATGGGAAGCTGCTGCTAATGATCGTTAAAATGCTCCTTTCTCCACATGTAGTATTGGGTCATTTGTCAGCCACAGAGATGGACCCACAGGCCCAGACACACACTCATACGTCTCACTCGCCAATCTGCAGCTTTCCGGTAGCCGTGGTAACCAACTGCAGAATCTCGTTCCCGGTGCCCCTTCACTGTTTCTCTGCCTTTTTCTCTCTTACATCCAACCTTTTGCTTTCATGAGCTAATCCCTCACTCATCCTTTTTTTTTCTCTTCTCCCCGGCTAACGAAGAAAGAGAAAGTTAAAGACATAGAAAAGCAGAAAAAAACAGACAAGGCCTGAAAGCGCTCTGCAGGCCGCTGCCTAGCACCGGATTTCCTCTGGGAGCAGAGATAAAGAAATAAAGGCGTGACCGTGTGAAAGGGAAAGTAGATAAAGACTGGGTTTACCTGCCAGGTGGGACTAGAGGAGATTGAGCAGATCAACCCAACAATGCTGCCTTGACATGTGCATAGTGAGCTGACTGGTAATGCTGGTTAAAAAAAAAAAAATAAAACAGGACTCCCTCAGGCGTTCTGTTGATGGTATACTGAAACTGATTCCAAGTGAGGAAATGAAGTTTATAGGCAGAGAGGTAATGAAATAACAGCTCAGAACCGTAACTTTCTTTATTATTTAAATTATATTTTGAATTACGTGCACCAGAATGTGGAACAAAGAAGCACAAGCAGAACTGATGATGTTGAGGGCAAAGCTCAGAGAGTTGAGCATGAATGTGGTGTGTGTGTCTGTGTTTGTGTATGGCGTCTCGTGTTATTAACCTGTGACCAACTTTTCAAAAGAGTGCATAAAGGTCCTGTCTCTGGATACATAGATCAAAGCCAGAGTGGGACGGTGATGGAGCAGTGGATAAGACGCATGCCTTTGGTGTGAGAGACCTGGGTTTGAATCTATTGTGAGACACCCTGAGCAAGACACTTAACCCCTAGTTGCTCCAGAGGTGTGCAACTTGTGTGAGAGAGAGAGAGAGGGAGAGAGAGATAAATTTAAAGATCATCTACACCGCTTGACTTCAAAGCAGACAAAAAAGAAAGCTATATTAAACATAAATAAGAATAATGTGAACATAAAGGTCAAGTAGAACAAACCTGGCGCATTTTTCTATTTCACTAATGATCGTTAAAATGCTCCTTTCCCTCTAAGATGTTGCAACCTCATTGTATGTAAGAAAAGCAGCCCTGCTTTGGACATTATTGACCCTGGCTATCATATTTTCACTTTAAAGCAGTGTCTGTCACAAGTTTCAAGGATAAGACTGGTGATATTCTGTTTTTGTTATGGTCAGCAAATCCCATTAAAACATGGGAAAATCAAACCATCAGCGAGCCTCACTGCTGCATTGGATGACATTTTGCTTCATCACTATGAGCACACACACTGTAGATTAATTTAACTAACACACACCGTGCTGCCAGAAATACTCACTAGAGCACCAAATGTGGATTCATCCGCTGTTGAAAATAGTCCCCATTAAATGCACTATTTCTTACTGTGTGAATAATGTTTGCAAAACACAAGAGTGCCCAGCTTTTTTAGAAAGCCTTGTTAAAATGATTGTGTATATATCCATGACCTGATTTACTTTGTTAGAAGGACAGAACAGAACAGTGGGCTTTGGTTGTGAGGCTAGGGAAGTTGGGAAACACATTGTGGGTTTTGATTTATGTGATTTTGTTGAGCATAACAAAAATATAGAATATCATCAGCTTTATTTAAGCCTTTATTTCCCCTCTGGTATATGTGGGATCTTCCAATTACATCAAATGAGCCTGGCTGCTGCACTAAAACCTGTCTGCCAGCCCAAACTGATTCAGTGAGCCCAGGTGACATGAGAGATTTATCCTCTAATAAACACATTTGTCTGCTAGAGGTTGCTTTAACCACCCTATTTTGTTCAGTAGCCTGTTTGTTTGTCTTGGTCTTTGATATAGTAATTTTAAACTGAAACTTCAGTTAATAATTAATCATTTAAGCTACTATACCATTTTATATTTATAATCCCCGGACTTACTTGCTTTTAACTACGCGTTCGTTTATCCTGCGTTCCCTTTGGAGTGTAGGTTGTGCACGTCAACAGAAATTAACGCTACATGTCCACAAGATGCAATTCAGCACATGAACGTTCCGCCTGTCTTCAAGGCATGTCTTCGACTACGCATTGTTAAAAAGCAAGTATGTCGGGGGCTTAAGACATGAGTATGGATATAAATATATGCATAAACCTGAACAAGTAGTGTTAACCTTTCTACAGCATTTGAGGAGCTTTCCTTTGCATCCCATGGCACTACCACATAATCAATTCACCATGAGTCTCAATATAATTCCTGCCCACTGACCAATAACATGTCTTGACATGTCTGTCATAGGTGTTTGTCACAGCTACCAAGTGCTGCAGTTTGTTTTCTACACCCACATTCCTTACATTGTTCGGAAAGATTTCATAGGAAGAGGTGGGTGGTGGGCAGACCTTGCCTTTTTTATCAAGAAAGACTAAAAAGGAACAGACTCATTATGTACTGTACAATCATGTACACATCATTTTTTGTGGCAAATTCCAACTGCTTCATAGTAATGAAGCTCCGTCACCACCAGCACATATTTCAGCCCATTCTCTTAGGTGTGTTTTGGCACACCTTGAATCACGTGTTAACGACCATGTTCCCATGTGTGTCAGAAGTTTATCTTTTCTGAAAATGTTCCTGTGCCGTATCAAGGCCTGTAGGAAGTCAAGGTGAGGTTTAAGACAAATATTTACTCTTTCTTGGCAGCTTCCTCACAAGCAGACAGTAAAGTAAAGAGTCACTAACAAGGCCTTGGTAGGGTGGATCCGAGGTATGTAAGGCCGCACGGTTCCAGGGAGTAAGAGACGAGGAGTAACATGGGTTGAAGGTGAAATTCTCGCCGTCTCTCCCCTTGAATCAACCTTGTATGAGAGGCAGAGGGGCCTCCAGTAAATCTTTCAAACCTTCTTCTATGTTGCACTCAGTTACATATTTACAAATTCCTACTCATTGACTGGGACCATAGACTCGACGCACAAGTTTAAAAGCTTTTCTAGAATGTCTGTTCACGGTTTTTCTACAGTAGATGGTTTTGTGTAGAGCTAAATGGGAGGCAGTAGTTCAGTCCGAAAGGATTAGGCAGGGAACCGGAGGGTCGCAGGTTTGAATCCAGCTCGGACCAGAATTGCGGAGTGTGGACTGGTAGCTGGAGAGGTGCCAGTTCACCTCCTGGGCACTGCCGAAGGAGGCCTTGAGCAAGGCCCTGAACCCCCAACTGCTCGGGGTGCCACACCGAGTGGCAGCCCCCTCACTCTGACATCTCTCCGTGTGTTGCTGTGGGTACTGTTTGTGCATGTGTGTGTTTAAAAATACTAACATAATAACGGAGTGAAAACATTGAGTTTCCCCTCGCGGGATTAAATAAAGTATATCGTCATCTATCTATCTTCTAAATCGTGAATGAAAGGAGCTACCTGCCTCGCCCCCTTAAAGCCCAGAAACTCCCCTTCGGATCCAAAGAGCAGTGCTTTAGGCAGTGGTATCAACAAAACTTTGTCAGTGAACAAATATGGTTAGTGCTTCTGTTTCTTTCAGTTTTGGTTGCATTTATGGCTATTTATATTCTATTCAAAACGAAAACCTTGTGATGAACTTTTGAATTTTGAAACCAACGAACAGCAGCCAGAAGAAGCTTCAAGTGGCTTTGTTGTATTATTTACCCGATCAGCTTTAAAACAATGAAACACACAATGAAATCTGAGCTGTAGCCTCAAACACGTAGGTGTATTTCTTTTTATTAGCAAGTTATTTTGTGCCTATATGTTTTGTTTAATCTTTTGTGTACTGTATTTCATCGTTTTGTTTTCTGGGGAATTGATCAGTTTAAAATAACTAAGCTTGCACTCTATAAAGCCTACCATTACTATTCATTTTTCTTATTTGTAGCACAGTCCATCTGCCCGTACTTTTCTGTGGCCTCATGCTTCCTGGTTCCTACTAAAAACTGGTCCCAACTAATCCGTTCTTATTTCCAAAAACGGCTTGGCACTGTGGTTTTTGCTGGATGCTATTTCCAGCTGCAGGACGGTGTATGTAAACTACAGTGCCCGTGTTCATGGTAATGAAGGAACATCTCACCACAGTGTTCTTAATAGTTTCTGGACAACAATGAAGCGCTATAGCCCAGAGGAAGATAATATATAAGGCTGTGACACACACGGTGCTTATTATTAGGCTCAATTTAGATAGATACTTTCTTCATCCCTGAAAGCCAGTTGCACTTTATTAAAGCACTCTTAAATATAAAGTGCGTTACTAATTAAATTTATTATGATTGTTGTTGTTTATTTTGGCTTTTCATTGGATATGCTGACGATAACAAAAAATGTACATTACTAGACGTACCTTCAGTGTGAAAAGGGGCTCTTAAAATAAAAAACACAGACATATGTAAATCCTGCCAATATACAGTAGTACAGTATGTACTGTTTTGATGACACATACATTGACCTGCCAGTCAATTCTGATAGCGCACGCAACAGATGTCAGGTCATCGTCACACCATCTCTCCAGTTATCTTCAACCACCATGTTCACACCCTGCACGTTCTTAGAAATAGTAACCGCAAAGCCAAGATTGGTTTCCTCAGAAGCCCCAATTCTGCATTATATTGCAACAGCCATCAGAGTGTAAAACAAACACACCAGCATTACATATTAATTAGAAGTCACCCTGTAACTATGTAGTCTCATTGTTGTTGTGTTTCCCGAGTACCAGTCAGTTTCATTGTTCAGGTTTTAGTCTGTATTTGAAGTGGTCCGCTGCCGGCGATGTCACCACATCAGACGGCAAGATACACGGGGGCGTAAAAGAAACTAGACTCCGCAGCTTTGTTGTCAAACAGAAATCAGAATGACTTCAAACTTCTGGAATGACTCAGGATTGAAACGCCGCACGCTTCCTCATTCCTCTACGTCTCTTCAGCCCTTTCTCTCTGTGAACCACCTCTGATTTGTGCCCGTGAGCCCCCCCTTTACTTTTTGATCTTGTTTCACTCTGTTGTCCATCTGGGGGTCTGTTCCAGAAAGTGGCTTAAGTAAAAACTTGAGTTTGTAAACCCTGGGTGTCCCTCAGTGCAGGGTTTTCAGTTCCAGAAAGCCCATCCTTAGGGCTTTAAGGACATGCTGTTTCATTTCAGAAAAAACAACGTAAGCTCAATTTGCAGAGATTCACGTTGGGAGAGAACAGTTAAAATCCCAGATATTAGATAATTCCCAGATGACCGTCTTTACTACCGGTACCATGCTTATGAGCCATTGCTCTCTTCCCTCACATTCAAATATTAGACATTGGGGATTCACCGTCGGCTCAGAATGAAATGTATGCATTACCCTTCTTTTTTGCGCTTGTCAGGTCGCCAGAATGTCCCCTGTACTGATATATGTATTGCAAATGACTGTAATAATCCTTGTTTGAAGAAGAAATGACTCAGTATGAAGCTTTATACACCCAGCCACACCGATCAATGAATAACAATCTCGTGTTTTTTCATGGTGTGATTGGTTACACTGATGGAACATTCCTCAGTCATAGATATCTCATATTGGAGATTAAGTGAATGAACCTTGAACATACCCAGTGAGCATGACTGTGATGCTGCTAAAAAGAATTTGGGAAAGTGCAGTAAATGTAGCTGAGTGGCAGTTTCTTGTTTATAGGCCGCATGCTGGCTTTTTGGATTTGTATCGATATTTGGGAGTTTTAAAAACATGAGCAGCTTATAGTTATTTGTTTTAATCATAACACAAACAAACAATCTTGATACGGATCCCTTTGAGTAGGGGGGTTTGTTTTTATTGTGACCATGGCCCGTACAACGCGGGACGTACTTTTACAAAACTATATAAAGTCAGATTTCTCGTCTTCAGTGTGTTGTTTTAAAGATGTATATCATGCACATGCTCACATTAATATTTCTGTCTCTGCTGGACTAAACTGCCCTTTATTTAGCCTACTTGTTGCAATGGTGAATTATATCATTGGAGCTGAATGCACGTGGTTAACTCAGGGTGAGGAGTTTCCCATCTTGGTGTTAATCTGCTCAGAGTTCAGGGTTAGGTTCAGACATTGTTAATTTGGCTTTCTGAAACAGGCCCCAGGCCCCCGTAACTCCATGATTAATGCCACAATAATATCGTCTACTTTATTACTGTGTTCCCAGCAACACCCCTCCCCATTGCATCATTTCTGTTACACCGGTTACTTTTCTGTCCTGTCACTCTCTTCTTCCTGTCTCCTTTCTTAGTAGTGTTTCCAGGAACACCCCTCCCGCTCCCCCTTCGTATGAAAGACCTTCTGTCCTGCCTGTCGAATCCACCTCTGACTAAGAATCAGACATCTGAATTAGTCATTTTCACATTTGTTTGGATTAAAAGCTCATGATTTGCTCTCAAGAAGGAGCATTAGCCTCACAAATCATGTTTACTGAGGTGAAGCACAGACCGTTTTTTAAAGCGTGGACAACATGAGCATCATCAGTGGTGACTCAGTGGGCCATGTCCAGCTCAGCTGATCCAACTTGTGTTTGCATATGACATTTGAGCCTGACTGGTGCCTCCCTGTGGCCAGAGATTAAAACTGCATGGTCTGCAGCTCATTTCCAGGAAATGATTTCAGTGGGCGGCGATGTAGGCTTGGCAAGCCGAGGACGGTGGAAAAGAATGTCGACAACAACGGTTCTACAGGGATCTGCTGCAGAACTGATGGGATGCCGGAGAGGGGAGGGGATGACTTGGTGGAAAAAAAACTAAAGCAAGATTTGCAGTGACCAGTCCTGACGCTGAATTTGTTTATCTTGTTGTTACTGTGCACAGCATGGATGCAGGTGGCTTTTGGGGCTTTTTGCTAGTTGTGAGCTCGCCTTATCTGTAATATAGCTGCGGTAGATGGAAATTTCCAAATATGACTGTGTGGGTTCTGTCTACAGTCATTTGGAGACCCAGCTGTGGGTGGATCTGATGCTGTCTGCTTTTATTGAGCCCTAGTGACTTTTACAGAAGGGATTCTACCTGACTCTTAACCTGCATGTGGGGTTTTCTTTGAATAGGGGTTTTTGGGAAGTCTGCATACATGTGGGTTTTTTTCAGATTGTAATCAGTCAGCAGCAAATACCACGGTGTTAACCCTTTTCTTTCCTGTATTCTCTCTCTCTTTTTTTTTTTTTTTTTTCAGGAGCGCTTTGCTGAAATCTTCGGGCAGGACGCGGCGGCAGAAGGCAGGAGGTCTCAGGAGAGTTTCAAGAAGTGGCTGCTGGCGGGGATTACCCTGGCGACTGGGTTCGTGGTGGGCTCAATGATCGTCCAAAAACGCCTGTGAAGGAAGATGCACGACAACTCTCCTGACAACCGTCCCTTATTGACCACCTCCACCTGCCTCATTCACTGCCCTCAACCTACACACCACGAAGTTATAATGAAGGTCCCGTTTGTCTCGTCAGAACTGCTGTTGAAGTTTACTCCCAGCCCACCCCACATCGCCCAGAGTGGACTACGAATCCACACGTGTTGTTGAACTTTTGAGAGAAAAACAAAAAAGGAAGAGTTCCTCGTATTCATGTGTTCACCTTGTTCCATGCTGGTGAGAAATGTGTAGTTGTACAGTGACAGACGTTATTCTTTCACTCACTGAACCAGTCGTTCCTTCTGTTCTTTCTCCGCTGGTTCCTGTATTATTTTTCTTTCTTTATGTTTGTATGTATTAGCTTTAACAAATTTTGGTTTCCCATTTTTCTGAGAAGCTCAAACTGATTCAAGTCTTCACAATTAACGCAAACCGGCCTGGTGTCTGTGTGTCGTTGGGACTGGACGCGCTCGACGTGTCTCATCTTGTTTTGTTGCTCGTCCCCACAGACAGCTCTACAATAGCTTTGTATGTGCCATATGGAGAGTGAAAGCAGGGGAGGATGTAGCACCTGCCCCTACACAGCTTCTGTAGTTCCTATGTCCTGCCAGCCATCCTGATTGCCAACACATACAGTATATTATTTTCCATGACTCCACAGGCCGATGGTTTTGTCTTTCCCTTTTCTACATACTTATTTGATTTGTATGAATGGTAAATGAAAAAGGAGTCAAACTGATTTTAGTTAACAAAACATGGGGGTCTTAAGCTAAAAGCCTAATGGAAAACAAACTCCTGTGCTTGTTTGTGTGTGTGTTGGTGCGTTTTTGTTTTCGATTTGTGAACCATTAAAACCCCACTGCTGCCGCTGATGTGTGCTTTATGGTCATACTTGGCCTTGGTTTGATCCTGTTTGTGTTTAGTCAGCCCGTTGAGTGCCAGACCACCGTGTGTGGCAACTTCTCAGAATCAGAGTAACTGCAGTTCATACAAGCAGGGCGCCATGGCTCAGACCCTCCATGTTTACTACACAGTAGCTGAGGAATGCAGCAAATACTGTAGCAACACACACAATAGATAGAGCGGCACCGATCACAGCAACAGCATGAAAGATCCTTTTTAACCCTAGGTGTTAAGTTAACACTTTATTTTAACCCCCCCTTAATCATTTATAAGCAGTAGATGGTGGTTGGTTTATAACACACTATAATGTGGTAGAAAGCAGGTATCATTTAATAATTTGTAAGTGTTTATTAATGTATTGGTCAAAAATTCTGTTCTCCTATTAAGCACCAGCATTAACTGGTGTATAACCGTTAATAAATGATTGACAAGATAACACCGTTTTAATCGTATTTCATGATGGATAGTTACACACATGAACAAACCCTTAAATTGTCATATCATACATCTATTAACTGTTCACACAGGCAGGTTTAATGAAGACGTGGTGAGCATGAAGGCTGATTGTTGACCACAGGAATGTTAAATTCTTCACTCTAGGCATCTCATGGCCTTCATCAGCAAGCAGAGTTTAGTTATCATGGACAGTGAAGAAGATGCATTTGTACACAAATGAATAGAAAAATAAAAATCATAATAAAGGCATAATTAAGAAATATATTAAATAAATGCTTTATGTCAGGTTGACTTAATATATAACGACTTCAGCTGATACTGGATGTTTTAGGCTAATACTGATATCAATATTTGGAAGTTTACAAAATCTGGAAACTATATATCAGCCGATAGCAAGTTTTTTCATACCTCAACACATACAAGCAAACAACCTGGACATAAATGCCTTAGTGTTCCTTACTGTTTCTAAATGACCTCAAACTTATCAGCTGGCATATACACTAACATTTCAATATATGTGATTTAATGATCCAGCCAGTGTTATATTGTTGTTCATTCATTATTGGCTCATACTTAATTTATAGATGCTAAGTTATAATTTCTAACTGTTGGAAAAAATACATTAATATACACCTGAAATATCCTCATATTGGTTTATAACTACATTATAGTGTGTTACAAACAATTTATTGTTATAGAGCAACAATCAGTTAATTCATCGATAAGTCAACGGCAACACTTTTGAGAATCGAGTAATATACAAGCAAATACGACAAATACCATTTTCACCTGTGTCATATAATTTTAAATTATATATTTGGGTTTTGGTTTTTTGGTCGGACAAAATAAGACATTTGAAGACTTCACTTTGGATGCTAGGAAACTGTGACTTTAGTTTCAGGCATAGTTTATTATTACTGCTCAATAGGTGGGTTAAAACAAAGCCGTTGTGATTGATTTGCAATAAAATCTTAATCATGTGCAACAATGATCAGACTACTAATTCAATAATCATCCAAATTTACATTTGTCAGTGACACAGTAATGTGAACATAGAGTGAACATCATTGCCTTTTGAAGATTTATGTAGCAAACAGATGAAGCTGCTGTCTTTGAGGAGGCAGTGCAGTTCTGCATCGAATGTGATTTGAGTTAGATTTGATTAGAAAGGTGTCATTATGTGTCTGTTTACCGTCTTAAGCGAATCAGCAACTGTCATTGGCTGTAGGACCGTGAAACTAGACACCCAAACCTTCATAGCTTATCTCACACACACTCACTCCAAATTATCCATGCATTGCTTTCACACTCACGCCTCTCCTCCTCCGTCCTCCCCAGACACCTCAAATCTGTCAAATCTCCATCCGTCTCTCCTTCTCCTTCCCTCTCCACACAGCTCCACCTCTTCCTCTGCGGCCCCCTTGGCTGTCACCACGCCTAGTCACGTGTGTCAGTTACAGCTGGCCCACCTGCTGCTCCACACAAACACACCTCGGCATGCACGCACGCTTGCAACGTACACACCTGCCAATCACATGTAGTCCACAAGAGACAGGGAGAAGGAGACTTGTCTTTGTTTCTAAACATCTTTCCATCTTTAATTTAAAGGTTGAAGTCGGAGGAGTTTCACGCACCAACAACTGGCAGCTCGATTAATTTACTGGGAAGGGAGGGACGGTTTGGGGGTTGGGGGGGGGGTACTCTTCCCTGTTTCCTGCGCTTAAATGTTGATCTTATTCCAAATACTGTGTACAGCTAACAACAACATGTCCTGGGTTGTATTCATGTGTGTTTGCAGCGCAATAAAGCACAACACAACTCTGGAGGACGGGCAGGTGCCATTTTCTCATCAAAGAAAGTTCAGCACAAGAGGAAACATTAAAGGAAGGGACTGTAAAACAAACAAAAAAAACCACAATCTGGATTTACACGTGAAACATTCATCACTATGTAGCCAGGGTCATCTTTAAAGCAGGGCTCATCTCTTTTCATCGATGCTCCTTTTTATCCCCATACAAACATTTACATACATGGATTTCTCTTTCTAAAGTCCTGATTGTTATCCTTGGAACAAAAAGTTCCCCAAATGAAAAGAACGGCATAGACTACTGATGAGTCTCATCCTCTAAATGCTTGAGTCCGGAGCATCTTATTAGCCAAGGTCTGCTCTCATACATTCCAGTACAGTATATATATTTTTCTAGCGCCCCACCAAGAAGCTGCTCGCAGGCTTTTCTTCGCTGCCCTGGCCCTCACTGAAACAAGTTCCCTTCCTACGTGTGTGTGTGTGCGTGTGTGCGTGTGTGTGTGCATGCATGTGAATTTCTGTGTGGCAAAATGTTGTTGGAGGCACAAATTAAGGAAGTTTGACAGCATTGGCACGACCCTATATATATATATGCTAGTTATTTAAACTGATTAGAATAGTTTGTTAGCGTAGTAACATATTTAAGAAAAACAGAACTGATGGCTTTTAAACATTATTTATATTTGGTGTAAAAAGCATAATTGCGCCCCTTCAAATGGCCTTAAACTCCATTTTTGCATTGTCATTTGTGATTTCTTTAGGATTATTGGACTGCCACTTGACAAGGATATTTTCAAAAATGTAGGTTTCTGATTCATTCTTGTTGGTCATAAAGAGTACAGAATTAAAGATTGCAACCATATCCAGAGGTCTGTACATCTTGAATGCTACTGTAAAGTTTTAAATGACACTGAACCTAATAAAGCCCATGTTGGAGGATGTACTGAGTCTGTCTGTCTTTTTTCAAAGTAGTAGGTGGGTGTGTTAAAGCATTCATGCATGAAGAGTTGCCCATTAAGACAAGATACTTCCTGAAGAAGAAATCAGCCAGAAGAAAGTAAATTTTATGCCCAAAATGACTGCTCAGCTGTGAAGAAAGGTTAACCATTACAACTAATGTGAAGAGGAAACACAGATAAAAAAGCACTGCTGTGAGTTATACGTATATTATACAATATTGTCTACTGTTTAATAAGATAATGGTTAGCTAGCAGCTCTGTGCTGTAGTGCTAACATGCTCACAATGAGGATCCAAATATGCTGATGCTAAATCATTCATTTTGATAACCCAGTTTATTTGAAACATTGAAACAAATCTCAGTTTTATTTGTTAGTTAATCAGCTTTGCCTCTCTGTTACTCTGTTTCTATGGAAACAGGAAAATCATTCCTTTTGATTGGGGAAAAAAAAGCTGTCACAATAAATACAAAACCTCTGTTGGATTATTTAAAACTAGCCTTTAGTTACTTTGAAACCAAGTTGCTCGTTTCTAATGTTTAATTATGACATGATTTTGCGGCTTTGTGTGTTTTTTCTAAATATTTGTTATGTTTCAGTAGCCCTACTTTTTTTAATGCACCTCCTGGTAGTTGGGGTTTAAATACAGTAGCTGAAGTACTTAGAGCCTTTTACCAAAGTCATAGAGGCAATGTTAAAACTTGTCCTGCATTCAAAATCATAGTAAAAGTTAACGAGTATTATCAGGAAAATGTACTGGATCAAAAATAAACTTACACAATATGCAGAATCAAATGTTTAATCTGCAAAATGTCTGTCAAGGTTATCATCCAGGTCATAGTTTTCCAAGATACCCGATCATATAAAAGCTCTGTCTTTCTATAGTTGAGTGAGTGAGCGAGCAAGCAAGCGAACATCCATACATATACACACACACACACATTCAAAAAAAAAAAAAAAAAAAAATACAGTTAACATATTTCAGCTTAACTTGTTTTAACAAAAAAAGTTTATATTCAAACATGAACAGTGAGGCCGACGTGTGTAGCACAATTGTGAAAAATGAAACCTGATTCAATAATACTTAAATAAACATGTTGCATTGAAAACAGTTTCAAATATTCCATACCCACTTGAGAGGCAGCTGTAGTCAACCTGCAAATAACAATCAAATATATGTAGTGGAGTAAAAGCACAATATTTCCCTGTAGTCAAGGAGAAGTATAAAGTAGAATGAAATGGAAATACCCAAGAAGAGTACCTCAGAATTGTACCTAACTGCAGTACAAAAAAGGCATTAATGTACTTTTTGTGCATTGTTTTGCATTTGAACAAATATGAACATGGCACCAAATGTAATCGGCTGCACGGTCCTGACAAACCAGCGATGCTGACGAGGAAGCAAAAACCCACTAGCGTCGGTCGCCAATGCGTCTCTTAAGGTGAGGTTTACTCAATGCACAGCCTCACTGGCTTCATTCACAAAGAAGCATACAGAGTAGCAGTTCAGCAGAGCTTAATCCAGACAATAAAAGAGTCGGACTGAGACATAAGCAACTTTTATTAATATTATAATAATATGGTTACATCAGCACGGACATGGTCATCACCATGACACAAGGCTACTGACTGACAGCCAGAGGTGGCACAGAGTAAAATGATCCCAGAGATGTTGACAGTGGATAAGCTCCATTTTTTCAGTGGTTATGAAAGTTATAATGCGACATTCAAATTGAGACTGACTTCAACAGCAGTTTCAGAGAGTGGAAAAGGTCCGGACTCTGCCCCCACCTCTGCCACAGTCCAGTGGGGTCTTCACTTCCACTGGCCCTTCTCATAATCCCACTTGGCTGCGAAGCCATGGACGGGGTTCACCCTCATGTCTAACATCCTCTTTAGCTGTTTGGCCTGCCAGTCATCGTCAAAGGTCCTGGGGCGCTCAGGGTAGACTAGAGCAAACAAGGACGAGAGACAGACAGCAAGTAGCACTTCAGTGAACTCTAGTGCAGTGAATATATAAAGAAAATGCTGATGAACGATTTGCCTTTTATTCTGGTATTTGGTGGACATTTTGACCTGTTTAACACTGCTGTAACTCATCATCATTAAAAAGGCTTAAGTCTATTTAGATGAGTCAGTTCCAGGGTCTGGTGTGGTGCAGGCTGGTTAACTGGTGCGGCTTACTGGGATACTTAAAAGGAACAGAGCCACCGCTAATGCTGTTAGTTACAGCTGGGCCTTTTCTGCTTTGACAAGTCAAAACGTCTGCTGTGAAAAGGCTCTGTGACAGTGAAGAGACAGTGGCACCAGGTGTGCGACGTCAGGTTTCCTGTTCTTAGCCACTTGCATTGTCAAATTTGAAAGAGAAAAGAATCTAAGGGCAGATTTACCGTAGACTGTCTGCCACCAGACCACCAGGCCAGTGAAGCCCAGAAAGATGAAGATACCCCCGAGGACAGTCTTCCACTCTCCTGTCTGCTGCTTCATCTCTGGGAAGGTCTGACAGAACGTCAGCCGGTACACTGCAGGGTGGGAGAGGAGAAGTGAAGGACAGGAGAGATGGGCGAGACAGTGGTAAAGAGAAATTGGGGAAGTGTGTCATTAAAGCAATATCATATTTCTCGTTTCTCATATTGTATTGTGTCACAGTGGTTGATAGGCAAGCACGATTACTTCACACATACTGAGTGAAACCAGAGGTAGTGACAAAATTGGAATAGTCCTCACAATGTCCTCGGCTGGCCAGGGACCTTTGTTTCATGTCATACCATTTCTCTACAGGTCCCCTGTCTGAATCTCTACCATCATTATCAAATGAAGACAAAATGACAAATAACTCTTTGTAAATTTGCTTTGAAAGGTTCAAACAATGGGCGCATTATTGCTCCCCTTCTTTAGTTCATTCTACAAAACGTGATCACAAAAGTTTATTATTAGATTACACACTGCATTATAGTTTTTGTCAATGCGAGACAAAAGTACTATCAGCCAAATGTACTTTTTGTATAAAAAGTGAAAGTACCCTCCAATATTTGATTGTTACTGAAGCAATAATGTGTAACATGTAGTATTCTAGCTACTTCATTTACTGTATAACAATTCATTATGTTCTGCAAGTTACTAATGTACTTGGTACTTTGCACCAGTGGTTACCCTGTTCTTTTAAAGGAAGTGTGGACTGAGTGTATTATATTCATGTGATGTTAAACGTGTAGTGACGTGTGGGTTTGGCTGTAGTGCGAGCCGCCTCAGCCTGTGAGTAAAGAAGCCCCTACAGGCAATCTTCTCCTCTTTGGTCAGCTGGCTCCAGGGTCCTTTCTCCTTCTGTTTCAGGCTCTCTTCGGCACCAGTCAGCACATCTTTGTAGCGTTTGTCAGGCAGAGGGGTGTCCCGGCGGTCCCAGTACATTGGCTGAGACATGTCCACTGACTCTGCCACCTCTGGATGGACAGACACAGGACGGGTCACCTTTGGATCACTGCTGCAACAATGTTCAGTCAAGAGACATTTTTATAACGCTGGCTTAGAAAACAGTAACATTTTCTCTGGTGAGTCCTACCTATGATCAAACAAAAGTCCTAAGGACCATCAGTCTATAATGGATGTCTAGCACAACAGCGCCCTCTGCTGGTTTTAGGCCACTTCAGACAGAGGCCTCCTGTTCTGGTACACAGACCTTCTGAACATAAAAAAAAGGTTCATACAATTGTAACACCTACCACGTCAATCTGTGCTGCGTTCTCCAGCTTTATACCAGCAAACATCCACATTAACACTCTGCAGGTAAGCTTTTTGGATACATATAGCCTACAGGTGTTGCAGCAATTTGTGACACTGGTGGATTAATAAAGACTGTTAAAAAGGGGCCGATACACAAACCTGTACAACACCTGTGAAGCAGCCATTAGTCAACTTCGAGCCGGTACCTTATGGAGGGAGACATTTGAAAAACACTCCGACCCCTCCTTCCTTCACTTTATCCACACTGACTTTCCTAAGCGAGGAGCTTACACGGGTCTACTTCTGAGGCAGAAAGATGTGGGGGGGGAAAAAAAACACATTCATGGTACCGTGACCGTGGCTCGCCATCCTCGCGCTGCTGGTGGTCAAGGCCAGTGTCGCGCGCCGGGCCATGAGGCTTCCCACGCGGCCTGCAGTCAGGTGGAGCATCTGAAAACAGGTCGGCAGTGACAGACATGTACAGGTAATTACATACTTTTAACAGGACGGGCATTGCTTTAAAATACCTGCAGGTAAAAAGCTTCCAAACTGATATGGCCAATTATCAGTAGTTACCGTCTGAGTTTAACAAACACGATTTAATGCAACAATAAACGCAGAAATTGGCTTGAAACAACCAGGGCAGCGCACAGTCAGATGCTTCAATAGCCTTTTTTTGGAGTGATAGAAGAGGGATGACCCTTTTTTGGCTAATTAATCAGCTTCTGCAACCAGTGCAGCTGGCACTAATGCTGCCTTCAGGTGCAGTTGGAAATGCTTTTAAAAAGTAAAATTGGAGCTTGTACATTCTGGCATGATATGAACCCCACTTTGTAAACTGTCATTTAATATGAACAATTTAAGGAGCTTTTGTTTTTATAAATAAAACACATTATTTAATAATAAACATATGTTCAAAGTAGGCTATTTTACACTTTTTCACCAGCTCTGACATAGGTGTCATTTACACTGTGGACGCTGTCCCCATCACTCTTTAAAATCATTTGTTAAAAATGTTCTCATAAAATAGCTTGCACCAAGTAATGTAAACTAACAAATGAAAATGCTTTAAAAAAGGTTTATTTGCACAATAAGAAAACATGCAATGCGCTTTAAATATAGAAGAAACAAATGGGAATTGTCAAAACAAAAATAACTTAAGCTCATAAAAAGAACAAGCAGCTCATTACTGCATTAGAATCTGTTATATATTTTTATATTTATGTATTGTCACCTGCCAGCTGAAGATTTTGATTCTCTTTAAATAAAAAAAGACATTTCCACCATAAATTGTAGTTGAAAATCTCTCCAGATAGCAGGAAATTAAGTGTTTAATGCTCAAAATCGTCTGGGGGAGGGACCCTAGACCCCCCACTCATATATTTCAATCTTCAAAATGCTGTTAAAAAGTCTCATGACACACTCTTATCATCACGCCCCTAATCTGAGCCTTTATGTCCCCAAGACTTTTCAACACAAAGTGACGCCCTTGGTCTCTGACTAATAGTTTTGTTTAGATGTACAACAGCTAACTTTGGACAATAAAAACATACAGTATTATTTAGTTACAAAGAAAATTGTATTACAGTGGGGAGAACAAGTATTTGATACACTGCTGATTTTGCAGGTTTTCCTACTTACAAAGCATGTAGAGGTCTGTAATTTTTATCATAGGTACACGTTAACTGTGAGAGGCGGAATCTAAAACAAAAACCCAGAAAATCACATTGTATGATTTTTAAATAATTTATTTGCATTTTATTGCATGACATAAGTATTTGATCACCTACCAACCAGTAAGAATTCCGGCTCTCACAGACCTGTTAATTCTTCTTTAAGAAGCCCTCCTGTTCTCCACTCATTACCTGTATTAACTGCACCTGTTTGAACTTGTTACCTGTATAAAAGACACCTGTCCACACACTCAAACAGACTCCAACCTCTCCACAATGGCCAAGAGCAGAGAGCTGTGTAAGGACATCAGGGATAAAACTGTAGACCTGCACAAGGCTGGGGTGGGCTGCAGGACAATAGGCAAGCAGCTTGGTGAGAAGGCAACAACTTTTTGGTGCAATTATTAGAAAATGGAAGAAGTTCAAGATGACGGTCAGTCTCCCTCTGTATGGGGCTCCATGCAAGATCTCACCTTGTGGGGCATCAATGATCATGGTGAAGGTCAGGGATCAGCCCAGAACCACACGGCAGGACCTGGTCAATGACCTGAAGAGAGCTGGGACCACAGTCTCAAAGAAAACCATTAGTAACACACTCATAGATTAAAATCCTGCAGCGCACGCAAGGTCCCCCTGCTCAAGCCAGCGCATATCCAGGCCCGTCTGAAGTTTGCCAATGACCATCTGGATGATCCAGAGGAGGAATGGGAGAAGGTCATGTGGTCTGATGAGACAACAATAGAGCTTTATGGTCTAAACTCCACTCGCCGTGTTTGGAGGAAGAAGAAGGATGAGTACAACCCAAAGAACACCATCCTAACCGTGAAGCCTGGAGGTGGAAACATCATTCTTTGGGGATGCTTTTCTGCAAAGGGGACAGGACGACTGCACCCTATTGAGGGGAGGATGGATGGGACCATGTCTCGCGAGATCTTGGCCAACAACCTCCTTCCCTCAGTAAGAGCATTGAAGATGGGTCGTGGCTGGGTCTTCCAAGCAGGACGACGACCCTATTGAGGGGAGGATGGATGGGACCATGTCTCGCGAGACATAAGATGCATCTCAAGGTCATGGAGTGGCCTAGCCAGTCTCCAGACCTGGACCCAATAGAAAACCTTTGGAGGGAGCTGAAAGTCCGTATTGCCCAGCGACAGCCCCGAAACCTGAAGGATCTGGAGAATATAAATATTAAGTTCCGCTTTTCTGATGTATCAAATACTTCTGTCATGCAATAAAATGCTAATTAATTATTTAAATATCATACGTTGACTTTCTGGATTTGTTTTAGATTCCGTCTCTCACAGTTGAAGTGTACCTATGATAGACCTCTACATGCTTTGTAAGTAGGAAAACCTGCAAAATCAGCAGTGTATCAAATACTTGTTCTCCCCACTGTATAAACAGGACAAAAGCAGTGGAATGAACAACAAGTTGTATTTACGACTTGTATAAGAACAGAAACTACAACCAACATTTCATTAAGGCACAAATATGATATTTAGGTTATTTTTTAACTATTGTTCACACATAAATCTGCACGTTGTGGACGTACTTATCTCTCTGTGTGTTGTTGTTCACAACTGTGAATCGGAAGATCTTATTAAAAGCTTTATAAAGGTGGCCTGGGTGAGTGCCAAATCCCTTCTTTGCCAGTCTGGCCACCTAATTAGCTTTTACTTTTAAACACACTACAGTGTACATAACATGAAAAAGCAGCAACTATAATATAATTCAAATTTGTGACCTGCCAAAATAAATTATACACAATATAATGCAGCTCTGTTATTGATGCACCAAGGAAAAGGGGGTGGCTTTAGGTCACAGTGATAGCTACACGGTGATTTTTGCAGGGTTGCAGACAGATGATCTGTCTGATGATAGAGGCATTACTGTCAAATTAAGCACTTTTAGATGTTAAAGCAAAATTGTGCCTTATATGCGAAAGTACCATGTGAATTTGAGTGTCAGTGAGATCAGATGAGACCATAATAACAGAGCATACAGAACTTTAACCTCACATTGATTTTGGAGAGAGCTGTTCATGTTCCCAGTCTGTGATTTCAAGTTACTAAGAAATGAGGAATAATGTTTAAATTATCGAGTTTCTCTCATATTTCTTATGTGTTTGTCCTTTCAACATGTCATTCTGTGGCGCATTCTACAAACACACACACACTCATACACAGCCAATGAAAATGGCGGAAATTGGCAGTTAGTCAATTTAAGAGTACAGTGTGACCTTCTGAGAGGGAAAGAACTAAACAGAGAAGTTTAACAGGTTTCACCGACACATATTTAAAGTAAAATACGTGACTTTTTTTAAGCCACACTCTTTGCTCTGTCATTTTTTTTATTGCGTGGAAGAAGCAATGTTTGCCTTCAAAAACGAAAAATCATTCAGCATTTATGTTGCATACTTTTTCAAACATTGTAAAGAAACAGCAGTCCCTGCATGGTCCCAAATGGCACGCAATTATATGGAGCAATCTTTTTAAGCACTAGATAATGTTTTTATTTTGGTATGAATATAGAAGCAGCGACATGCTTCATTCTGTCTCTAGAACATTTTTTGCTTCCTGTACCAACACAGCTGCTGCACATTTATGCAGTTCTAGAAATCTCTCAGTTCAAACTGTGTCATGGTTTACTATCTTTTCTGCACGTCCGCCACGCTCCCTAGCTGTGTGAGGTTGAGGGAAGGGAGGGGGGGGAGTCTATCCCGCCGTCATCCCCTCAAACACTCCTTGCCAAACACCATTATAGTCTGTTTAATTGATGCAGCAAAGGCAGATACTCACGGTAGTTGTAAGAGAGTGAAACTGCCCGATTAGAAGATGCAACAGCAAAAGACCAGATCGAAAAAGAAAAGGGCTGCTTAGGCCTTCCTTTCTTCCCTGCTCTTATCACCACATAACACTACGCAGGAATCAACTGGTGGGCGGGTAAGAGAGAGTGGATGGGAAGAAGAGAGAGAGGGAGAGGGAGGGAGCTTGGGAGAGAGAGACCAGACCATTGCAAGTAAACAATCCAACAAAGCATGTGATAGGTCTGGTCAAGTCAGAAAGAGCTGGTGGGTTGAGTTCAGCTCCAGATCACTGAGACAGCACAGAAAAACTTTCTCTTCTTTCCCTCTCATTCAGTCGCTCTCCTCCACGATCGCATCACAGCTCTAGTGCAGTAGTGCAGGGACACGATGGGTTTGCTTTAAGTGAGGTTACATGAGGACACATAGAGGGCTATATTTTACAGCAGGCAGGAAATGGGAGAGAGTGCGTATGTGTAGACAGAGCTTTGTGCAGCTAAGAAAGTAAACAAAGACAGACACAGATAAGTTGTGACATTTCACACTAACGCCTCCACAAGTGCAGGTTGGCGTCAACCAATTGTTCTTGCTGGCGGTGAGCCCAGGGGCAGGGTGCCTCTGGGTGGTACATGGTGCTCAAGGCAGCCAACAATCAGCACAGGAGGAGAAGGGAAGGAGAGTCACAGGGGTCAAATAAGGACAGACTGGTTCATAGTAACCCCAGACTGCTTGGCTGTGTGAGCTTCCCTAAACATTCTAAACACAGCTTAGATAGTATTAAACTTTTTATATTAATTATATATAAACTATTACTTAAATCGGCAACTCTGCGGTCATGACTAAACTCTACAAACTCAAAGAAATGTTCTTTGACTCTTTATTATATTGTCTTTGTGAGTTTAAAAGACCAACCCACGGTCTTACAGTTACATTTTCTGCCTAAAACGTGTTCTCAGTATTAAGCGTGTATTATTGGATACGAGAGGGGAATGTAAAGTAGCAGACCACAGCAGCCGTCTGGTATCATGTTGTCAGTCAGGAACTTTTGTGTGATTGTTCAACACTGATGTTGTGTTATATAACCCTAAGAATACGTGTTATAGCTCACTAACCCTGCCTGGGTTCACAGTCTGCATATTCACCTTGCTTTCCTGCACCAACACAGGCCAAAGTCCATTCAGAGTGACAATGTAATTTGGCAGGAACTGGCTAGTGCTCATAAATTATTATCCCGTTTGAAATTCTTTATGCTTTATCTGAGCAGATAGTGCTTGTCTTACAGTTGTGCTGTAGTGTTTCTTAAACTGCAGTGGTGAAACGTAACTGAAGCACATTTATTGAACTATGCAACTGTATGTTTCAACTCATCTCAGAGGCGCATATTCCACCACTTCATTTATCTTACAGCTAGTTATTAGTTGCACTGCAGAGTCAGATTTTACACAGCAATGCTTTCGTCATTTAATACCTTTTGGGGAAGTTATTATTTTCTGCTTTTTCTATGGACTACGTCCATGTAATAGCTTCTATGATCATTGTTTCTTTTTTGGGTAATATATGTGATTCATGTATTAATTTTGACAAGCAAAATAACAGGCCTCTCCAGCCACTGTGAGAGATGGGGTGGAACTGACCTCTTATTTAGGAACGGTCATTTATTCTTATTTTAGGAACTATTGTTTATTCTTATTTTATAACCAAAATAATACAAGCATCAGAGAAGAAGGGGTGCTGATTTTGAATGTAATTTTACAATGTGGTATTGGTCTGTACAGTACTTTTCATTATAAACTTTTTTATTTTATTTATTTTTAACTTTCTTAACTTTTGCAATACTAGCTTTTTGTTTTCTTATTTTCTCTTACTATGTTTATTGCACCAACTTAGGCAAATTCCATGTCTGTGAAAAGTTACTTGGCAATAAACTTGATTCAGACTCTGCTTCCTGAAAACTGTTGATAGTTTGTGAATTATCCTGAGTTACAGGTACAATGTATCACTTTTTTTATAAAAATGCTATTTCAATACCGCAAAAATAAATTCCATTCACATCTATTGTGTTGGGCTGGAGATGGACATTTGCAGAATCTAAAAAAACGTGGACACATAAAAGAAAACTGTCAGCATAGCTACATACTGCTAGGGGTAAACTTGAAACTATGGACTGACCCTTTACCATCAATCCATGGCTTTAATTGGAAGCATCATATATGACCACTAGATGGCAGCACCATACAAAGTTTTTAGGCAGTAGCAGACAGAAAATCTTTCATGCAGTTTTTGAAAAAGGAAGTGTTTCAGAAAACCAAACAGAAATGGATTTGTCAGTTGAAATGTAAACGAAGCCAACCGTTTATCTTGCTGGAACTGGGCCAGGTCATATTTCACTGGGGTGGAACATTTGCACATTCTTTTCAGCCTCTTACCAATTTCCAAGCATGCAGAGTAATTACCTGCATTTAGTTTGTGTGTTTCCGCACTGCTTAACTACCACAGAATTTATAACTGGACAAACTTTTTGAGTATGTTGCCTAAAAGATCAAATGGGTCTTTCAGTCCTACAGTATATCTGATATTTGAAGTAGGCTTTAACCATTTGCACAGCGGTTTCAGAGTGGAAATATATGTAATTGCTTCAATTATGTTTTAAAATAAATAACTTCTTGCTGGACAGTTGAGGCTTAAGATGTTATTGTTTGACAATCCATGAACTAATGATACTCAAAAATACTTGAAATGTTTCCTTGAACCTCGTTGCCTGTCCTGTTTTTCTGATTTAATGGCTAACACAGATGCGTCAGGGAGCGCTCCAACTTCATGTGAGAGCCGTTTGTCTGTAAATATCATGAAGGAGCCAACCAGCTGGGTTTCAGTTTTCATTTCTGAAAAAGCATCTGAAGCAAAGAAACACAAACGTGATTGGTGTGCAGCAGATTTTCCAGAAGTACATCCAACGCAAGCTCACAGATGATTCAATGATTGAAATAAATAAATGAAAAAATGCATTTAAATAATTGTGCTGAAGCTACTCACTCGCTGACATGTAGCGAACACATTGCTTTTGTCAAACAAGACAGCATCTGCCAGTAAAACACAAACACAGTAGGGCACGCGTCCCTGATTCATTTATGGAAATTAGGTGAGGGCCATGACGGTGCAAATAACCCAAAATCTACCCCCTTCTCCCCTCCTCATCCACGCACGCTTTGTCCTTTAACGCCTGCAGGGTTTCACCCCACTTCGCCCCCCAGCCGCCCTCTCCTGTCCCATTAGAATTGGAGATGTTTCTTCATCTCTCTTGAGGAAACGTTTGCCATCCGTCATCTCTCCTCTTCCCCTTTTGTTCAGTGCTCACCCATTGTCCCTTTTGATAACAATAAAGCCGCAGAAATGAGGATTGAAAGGAGAGAATCGGCCCTCTGAGTGTCAGCTTGCAGTCAATCTGGCACATTAACCAAACGACACACATACAGCAATAAGCCTCCTTAGAACAGCCCTAACGGCAGATCTCTCAGCGGCCTACTCAAACATGTTTCCCATCTGACACCCTGACAAAAGACAGATTCAGCCCACCGCATGCTGACAGTGACACTGATGCCTCTTGGTACTGATGGGAGACAAGTGTCAGGGAGAGTGCTTTGTCATCTCCATTAGTCGAGATGAACGCTTCGTCACATCGTCTTAATGAATTCAATTCAGTTTACCCTGCAGGAAAGGGATTCTGAGGGTGACTTGCTTCTTGTGATTCCGCTGTGTTTTTTCTCTCTCAAGTTTCCCTTTCATCTTTTCATATACACAGCATACATAACAGTGCTACAGCTTACTCAGCTGAGGGGGAAACCTCAGAGCAGAGAAACAGAGGGAGACAGGACTGGTCGTCTGCTCGTCGGTCACGAGAGTGCGTCTGCAACAAACCCATAATTCCTCTAACGTGTTGTATGTAGGTCACGGTAAAGCAAAAACCCAGTCTGATGGTGTGTGGCCTCAGATCTTTCTGTCACTGCTTGGCCTCGTGCTCGACATGTGTGAAAGCCTCAGACTCGTGCCTGGCTCTGTCTGTCACTGACTAACCTCAGCATGTCCCGGCTTGTTATATTTGGCCGTGTCCTTCCTGTAAAACTTGCCTACACCTTGGCAGAATACGACCGAGTGTGTGTCGGCATGTGAGTTTGCATGATTGTCTTTTCCCGCTGCCACCCTTGAGGCATTATGTGTAACTGGGTCATACTCCCCTCACTCCCATGCTATCGATGTTGCGCCTCCTCCTCTTCTTCCATCTTCCTCATTATTGCTCTTCCCAATCGCTCCTGCCATATTGTGCTGTCCTGCTTTGTGTTGTATTGGTGGGCCCTCGCCGCTTATTGGCATGCCCTCAAAGAGAACGCTGATGCATGACTTAGGATGAAAGGGACTGGGAAGTGGCCAAACATACAACCTACATTTCATTATTTGATCATTTACGGCAGTGCATGCAGCATAGTCTTCATTTCAGCATGCTTAATTCCATGTATCATCTATATCATCATACATCCTTCTTCCTATAGCCATATCCTCTAGCTGTACCTGAGAGATCCAGAGGTGTTTCCAGGCGTGTTCTGGGTGTTGGACGTGGTTAGAATACCTCCACACACTATACACTATCCTTATGTACATAATAATATTGCATAATATACATATGATTTTACATAATGCACAAAACTGCACAAAAATATTTATTTATTCCAGCATCCTTTATACTATTTCACTACACTATTGTCTAACTGTCTACAAATGTTGTTTTTTTTGTTTATGGTTGTGTGTATGTGACTTTTTGTTTATGCACCCTGAGAATAATGTAAAACCGGAGTCAAAATCCTTGTATGTTTACACATACCGACCGATTAATGGTGATTCTGTTTCTGATTCAGAAAGGGATCCAGGAGGCATCCTAATCAGATGCCCGAACCACCTTAAATGACTCCCTTCAAACTTAAAATAGCCAATGTACCAACTGTACAGATGTTAACTGTAAGCTAGCTAGCAACAGATGGACTGATCGTGTCTTTGGGAATGTGCAGATGCATTTCCATTTAGCACAGCCTCAGATTGAACTCAGAGCTCCAGTTCTTTCTGTTACTTCCCTCTAGTTTCTTTCCTTTTTCATCCCGTCTCTGTGCGTTTATGTGGTAGATTCATAAAGCCACGGGATTCATGCAAATTTTTCATGACATGTATTCATTTTGCTGGCGCTTTTATCCAAAGCGACTTACAATTGCTATTTATGTCAGAGGTCGCACACCTGGAGCACAAGTCAAGACAATTTCAAATCATGCGGATGTGTCTACACGTCACTTCAATACGCTCTGTGTGGACATTTGTGTAAATGCGTCTTTCCATTGACTTCCCATGAAATTGCATGTGCAAGACCCCATGACACTTGAACTCCTTCACTTGTACTAGAGTACACTAATAACAAGGAACACAGACTGAAGCAAAGATAAAACAAAACTCAGAGCAGACATGGGCAAAACAACACAGAAGTACACAGACCAGGAGTAAACACTAAAGACATGAACTAAGGTACAGGACTAAGAACTAAAGACACAAACTAGGAACTAGGATACTAGACAAGGCAGATACGAACGAACTTAAAGATGCGGATGAATGAAATAATGAAGGCTACACAGAGACTAAAGCAAAATGATCAAAATCAGATAATTAATGAAACAGATAAATTGACACCTAACAAACAGACAGAACCCAAGCATGATGGTAGAGATCTAACACAAGAGGGACAGGAACAGAACTAAACAAGGACTAAAGGCAGACACCAAGATAACAGAACAGATCAGAACCACCACACAGAACAAGCAGAAGACTGGATACAAGACCACAGACTGACATGACTGAAACCCAGACACAGAGAACCCCAAATCAAAACACAGAGAAGGCATGGCCAAAATAATATAACCCAGACAAGCTCAGGACAGGATCGTGACACTAGACTCTCTGGGAGATTCTGTCATTTAAAATCACAAACAGAATTGGTGACACGGCACAACCCAAGTGCAGTTGACCTTCTGCCAGGAATGCAGTCACACCTCTCACTCCATTTGTACAAAGACCAAATGGTCCAAATAATAATAACAGCCCCGGCACTCCCCGCATCCACAGCGCAAGATAACACAGGGGACACAGGGTCATAAACCTTCACATCAAACACATATAGACTAGATGGGCAAACTCCCATGACCCCTCCAGTGTCCTTGCAAGGTTTAACAGCTGGTCCATGACCACGACGACGGGTTCTATTGGTCCTCATGAATCGTGTGTGGTTTTGCCCGATGTTGACCTTATTCTCGTTTGGCCTGATGGGTTTCCATTTTGTTAGTTGCAGTGTTTTGCAGAATCAGTAGGTAAGTGGCTGTGTTTGAAACGCACAGCGAAGCATAAAGTGCTGTTCCAAATGGCTCGAATGATCTCTTTCTGTCTTGTAAGATGCCTACACACTGCGTAACGGCCGGTTTTGAAGGCAGCATCGATGCTTGATGCTGCCTATTATTCATAAACCAGCGCATCTACGGCAGCTGGACAAGTTGGACAAACAAGCCGAATTCGTATACAAATATACTTTTTAAAAAGATTTTAGTAGTTTTCTCGCTTTTTCAAAAGCTAGCGAGAACTAAACACTGAACCATCATAATAGCCCGTGACTGTAACCAATTTCGGGGGCGTCTGTTAGCCATTTAGGTAGTTAGCTGATGCTAAGGCTAACGTGTCTTCTGACAGCCAGAAGAGACGCAAGACGACGTGCTGACGTCACACGTTACCGTAAGTGCTGCCCTAGAAGGCTGTGGCAAACCAGACAACTGTTAACAGAGATGCCTTCACTTGAAAGTTATGCCTTCTCAGGCAGCTGTCTATTACAGTAGCGAGGCAGCGAGGCAACTGCCTTCCGTTTCGAACACAGCCAGAGGCTCATGAGTGCGCATGAACGTCACACTTAAACCAATGGATTTTGCGGAAAGTCCGACCTGATTTCTTCACACAGAAAACAACATACATGCTTTTGGAAACTGAGAAAGCCAACTAATGGTTAAGGTTACAACCTTTTTACAAATAGCCATTAAAAAAGTGATTTCTTTCATAATAAACTACATACCGCCCCTTTTAAGTTCTGTAATGAAAAACATTATCTGGAATTTTCTTTTGGAAAAATTTTGGCATGCTGTAGGTTGCTCAGTAACACCCTGGCACACGTTTCAATGATCAAGTCATCTTCCATCTGTCCATTCACCCGATGAAAGACTTCCACTGTTAGTTTTTCTGACGCTGACCTGGATAAAGTGCACAATCAGCACAGAGAGCTTTCCTCTTTGTGTTTTTTCACTCCCTCTCTCCCTCTCTCCCTCTCACTCCTCCTCTCAGTTCCTCTTCTGATAGTAAGTTTCTAAAGTGGAGGCCTGGGGAGGTGTGATAACATTGTCTGTTTTTGTAGGTTAGGCACAGTGATGGTTCCACGGGACATTATATCTCACCCTCTGTTGTACACCCCCTCATCCAGGGTTCACTGTTGTGTACTTGGGAAGAGGAAGAAGAAGAGTTCTTTGATCACTGTGTTCATATGCACAGAAGGTAATCAGATTATTGGGGAAAATCAGATTATGGGAGGAAATGACCATATTTACAGGCTGATTATTCAGGTTAGTGTAAAATGTGTTTAAATGCAGCTGTTCAGTAATCGGATTTCTCATCTACCCTTCAACCAAGGCACCAGTGTCAACTGAGGGCAAGAAGAAGACTGCAAGAGAGTACAACCAATTGTTCCTCAACACTGTTCCTCAACACTGTCACAATATTACTTTACATGCGCACATGTGAGTGAGAGACTGTGTTAGGTGTTTGCCATTACATTTTCAGAAAATGAAGAAATCAGTAGTTGACAAACTTTCCTCCAGGGTTGCTTTACGTAGCCTGATAATAAGACTGAATTGCCATTTTGTTTCACTTCATTGATCCAACCTGACATCATCTTCATGTTTGTCAGGTTCTTGCTGGGAAGGAAAAGCTGTTTTGTTTTGCCCTAAACCAATCACTAGCAAGTGACATATACGTACCGTCGGAGTCATGTTTAGTCAACACAAAAGCTGTTTTTTAGTTATATTTACATCGATCAAAGATATCTTTAGAGTTTTTTTCATTATTAGCTTTGAAATTCAATATATAAGGTGTCTTAATTGAGTGTTGGGACATATGAAAATCAGACAAATCCTGTTATGACCAGACCATGATTCAGTTCATTAAGTGTGCTGGTTGTGATGCTGTCAGTCTAACCACAGCCAGCGCAACAAGGTTAACAGAATGCAGTATAACTCTTTTATCTCACGTTAAGTACCTTTCTTACTCTCAAAAACTTCAGCCGTATAGAACATTGAAATCAAGTAAAGGATGTGAAACATTTTCATTGTGCTTCAATACTCAGACATCATGTAACATGTTAATAACTTGCCAACTCAAGTTCAACACTGGATTTAGTCTTCACTGTTTTGTCTTTGCCCTGTTAGTATTCTTGTGGGGTCGTTTTTTAGCTCTTTTTTTGTTGGTTGGTTACCATGGGAGCGAAGGGCTCGTTTTGTCTATGCCCTGAAAGCTGTGAGCCTTCCTCAGTCTGTCAGCAAGGGTTCAGTTCCCATGATGGATCACCTGTGGACACAATAACAGGGTCCCGACCCAATGGGCTTCCCAGCTACGCCCTAATTAACTTAATACCAATTAATCTACAAGACTGTGCTCTCCTCTGTCACCTCTGTCTACTTTGTTAAGGGACCAAAACTGCCCAGTGGACTCAGGCAAACGTGACAGAAATGAATCAGCTGCTAATCTACGTAACTGATGCTAATGATTTTTCTTCTATTGACAACAGGGGGGGGGGGTTTGCTCATCATTTAAAAACTTGACTGTTAGCTTGTGGGTCAGAGGTGTTTAACAAACACTGTTTACATTTCCAACAGATCCCCCCCCATGAAGTCTTTCCTCTTGATGACCTTGCTTGCTTGTTTTTGGTCTTAATGCCCACTTAGCTGAGCAATGTGATTACCAACTTTATGATACTTTTTATCAAGGATAATCAATGTTTGGCTCAGTGAAGCCAGGTCACCCAAAGAGAGACAGACTGTGCTGAACTTGCTTTGTGATACGGGCCACAGTTGTCTTCAAACTCACATTTTCACCAGTGACACAAGTACATTGTTAAAAGTCTGGGGATGCGATTCTGGACAACAGGAAAATTAAAGCTTCTTCAGGGGAAATTTTAAGAGAAACCCACATGCTTATTGATCAGTATCAAGCCACAGAAAGTAAGTCAGCCTTGCTGCAGGCCATGACCCCAGACCATGTCAGTGTGTCTTTCTGGATTAAATCCCACTAAAGCAAGTTTTTGTTGACAATACATGTTCCGTCAAACACAGTCACACATTACTACAACTCTGCATGCAAAGATTTCACATTTGATGTTTTACATGTTTACATTGCACGGTCATGTCACGGTGAGATGGCAGTGCATGCACTGATGCTAAATTAGAAAAAGCTCCTAATCCACAGCTCTCAACACAGCCAGACACTTGTTGGCACTCAGCAGACAACCACACAAATACACACATGCTCTTTCAAAACCCACCCTGAGAAGAGAACCGGAGAAGAAGAATGGAGCTGCCTGAGGTTGTTTGGGCAGTTAGATTCACCTCCTCAAATTCTTGCAGTATTCTTGCTTCATGTAAACCGCCCCATGATGTAACATGTTATACTAGAAGATTTCTGAAGAGCTTAAATCCCCTCATCTAGATACATGTAGTACTAATGGGGTGCATCTACCACAGTTGTCTGTGTGTCACTGTCTGTGTCACACAGACCAAAACATGTGCAAACACCAAATGACATTAGTAGCCTTCTTAGATTTGCAGTCAGTAGTCATCATACCCAGTCCAGCAGGGTACTGCTTTTTAAAGTTCCCAGGATGACTTCATTGTTGGAAAGGACTCATACTGTGCACCATCTACTTAGAACTGCTTGCAGAGGACCCTCTGTTTGGAGGTGCTGGCACCTATTGCGGAGTTCAAATTCTTGAATACAGAGGTTTTTAAAGATGAATGCAAATGTTTTAAATAAGCAGGAAATCCATTAGTGTATATTTAGTTGCACATATATGGTTTTATGCTCTTCTGTTGCTGTCACATATGTGTATATGTAAAATGGTCGATGTCTTATTTATATTGTTTGTTGTTATATCTTCATTCAATTAAAATAAGGAAACTCGCCGTGCATTTGTTGAGAAACACTGAACGTAAAAACGTTTGTTTTCTCTACTTACATTGTAGTCACAGTGGGAAAGCAAGAGGTGCTGTTCAGAATCAGAATCTAGAACATTTGTGTTCTTGTTATGCTAAAACAACACTTTTAGCTCTTTGCAAAGCTTGCGTGACTTTTTAAAGTGATGTTGAGGATTTAAGAGATCATTATGATTTGAGAATGATAGTGTAATCACCATAGCAGCATCTGATTCACGATCAGTGTCAAGCTCACAGAGCCTCAAACTGATTATTCAAATGATTATATATTTTTTTTTACTAAACATAATAAGTGCGTTTGTTGGCAAACACGATGACATCACTAACATTGTGTCAAATGTAATCATTGCTTCTCTGGAATGATTAATCTCTCGCTGCTTAATCCTGCACAACTTCCAGCATCAGCTATGTATATTATCTCCTGTTCATTATTAATTTTCACACAATGCATAATTTATGTTTTGGTGAAGTGTCTCTATATGCGTACATCTGAGGGTACAGGGAGCTCCATGCTGCTGCAGACTGGCTCGTGCCAGACACTCTGCATCTTCTGTCCCAGTTTATCAGGGATGAGAAGTGGGGGGGGGTTGGGGGAGAGGAGTGGACGATAAGTGTGCTGATTTAGTGAATTAGCAAAGGTGAGAGATATAGAGACTGGACACCCTTGAGGAGGCAGAGACTGACAAAAAATTAATGGAATAGTTTGACATTTTTGTGAATACTCTTATTCACTTTTTTGCTGAGTGTTAGATTGACATCATATCTGTCAGCAAGGAGATAGTTTAGTTTGAAGGAAACAGGGGGAAACACTTGCTAGCCAGGCTTATCTGTCCAAAGGACACAAAACATGCCTATCAGCAGCGCCAAAGCTCACTAATTACCATTTTATATCTGTTATGTCTATATTTATATATGTTTGTTTCATCTGTACAAAGTGTTAAAATGACATGTTGTGGTTTTATGGGGGGGTTATTTCTTGGCTGGGTTTCTGACTTTCTGGAGTCTTGTTTTCCTCGCCAAAACTCTAGGAAGTCAGTGAAGTCTAGCCAAAGCCGCCAGGATCCAAGCTGTGCTTAAGATAAGGCGCAGTGGCCGTTCGGGGTGTTGCAACTTATGCGTTTATCATCCATCCATCCATCTTCTGCTCATCCGGGGTTGAGTCGCGGGGTGCGTTTATCATGTGACACTCAAAAAACCTATTTCCCAAACTACATCTCTGGAAAACAACCGGCTGGAAAACGGTGAATACATTTTTCTGATTGTCAATACTCCCCCAGAAATGATCTTTCTATTATTAGAATTTGTTTTCATAACATTTGGAAAGTCTAGAAGAGACGATGTATGATAAATTTTTGTTATCCCATTCGTGTGGGGAGCCAACAGGAAGTCAGCCGGCTCGGCCAGAGAAGTCACAGACGTGCACGTTCTCAAAATGGGGTATTCCTTGAAGAATAAAGGACAATAATTGGAGTGGTGGAATCCAATTAGTAGCATGATTGATTGACAAGCAGCCGTCCTTTACTGTCACAACTTTGATCCTCAACATCCTTTTGCCCTCCTCTCAAAGTTCCTTCCAGCAGGACATTAAATGCTTAATAAAGGGTGTATTCACTGTACTACGTTGTTTTTTATTTATCAAACTGCTGAATCCTCTTTCACGTGCACCGAACAGCTACAAGTTTACGAGGCCATTTCTTTTTAAAAGCAACTAACACTATCCAAGTGCAGTGTTATGGAAATTTCCAGCAAGTGTTTCAAGAGTTTTACATTATTGCTTTTTGCTAATGGCAGCTGCTTGGCTGAGTTTTGTGACCCGCTTTTCTTTAATTGCATAAAATGTGTTTGAGGCAGCACTTTTCTAAAAAAAGAAAAAAAAACTTTAAAATGGATAGAGGAAAAGGGAGAGATGGAGGAATAATTCAGGTGGGGGTGGTTGGAGAAAGTAAGGGTGATAGAAAGGAGTGATTACAGCTTATCTCTTTCCATGGGCCTGTGTGTGTGTGTGGAGGGTGGAAGGTGGGGTTGGAAGGTTTTCTCTCCCCTGAGCTCTGACCCCAACTCTGCTGTTAAACCCAAACCCTATGGCATATGTTTACGGTTAAACCCCATTATGAGTGTATGTGTCGGGGTCTGACTGGGACCCCCAATGGCCGTTAGAGGAGTGTGTGTGCGTGTGTGTGTGTGAGAGAGAGAGAGACCTCCAGAGACCATTAGAAATGTGTGTGTGTGTGTGTGTGTGGGACCCCAGAGCTCAAACCAAGCGATAAGTGTGTGTTATAACAACAGTGGTAGTGGTGACAGAGGGGGATTGAACACAAAGGATTCTGGCACATGCAAGCCTGACCTACGACCCAGAGCGTCTAGTCACATCCATCCACTCCCTCCCTCCATCCTGCCTGCACTTCTTCCTCCACCTCTTGTCTACCTCCGTCCCCTCTTTTCCTCTCTGGGGATCGTCCCTAGCTCAGATGGAGGTGTCGGGCAGCAGCTGGTTGTCTGCAAGAGAAAGGAAGTGGAGGTGGTAGAGGGGTGGATGAAGGGAAAGAGGAGGGAAGCAGAGAAAATAGGAAATTGATCTTATTTGAGTTTTGGGCAGAGATTTGGGCAAAGTAGTTATAGATTTATTACCACGCAGTGTACTTCACATCTGAACTTCTAGTGTGTGTTTAGATATCTGATTGATTATGTAAGTAAGTAACATCAGATATGCTTTTGAAATTTTTTTTTGATTAAAGGAATAATAAAATATTTTGGGAAATTAGTGTGTTTGCTTTCTTTCCGAAAGTTAAATGAAAAGATCGATACCACTCATGGGCTCGTTATGTACCAGATATTAGTTTAAGCACAAAAGACCCCTTAAAACCACAACGTATGGGTGTTTTTACACTTTGGTTTTTCTACAGATTAAACAAACCAAAGCAAAGGTACTGTATAATGTTACTATTATTGTTATATATTACTGAGCAACTAGATGTATTTTCTAACCTTTCGGAGAGAGCCAGTCTTTATGCTAAGCTAACTGTCTCCTTGTCTGAGCTATGAGAGTGGCATTTGTTTTATGTAACTCTCATATTTCCCTGTAACCATTCCTATAAAGTTGACACATACTTTCCTAATCATGACCATACGTGACACAACAAAATGCCGTTGTTACAGGATTGTTATAAGCAGCCAACCATAAGGAGAAAAAAAACAGGAGAACAGGAGAAAAAAAGGAGAAAACAATTCTCCTTTTCCAATGTGCCAATTTTATAACCTCTATCTCTCCTCCATTTTCAACATGTTGCTCGTTTTCCCTTTTGTCCTTGCTGATTAACTTGCATTGACTGGCACCCCAATGGTGTCTGCAATGTCCCTGAGGGAACCTGCTGCCTAACGGTGGTAAATCACCATCTGTCTTAACTCTGTGATCACCTGACCTGAATTTGTCAACCTTGACCTTTACCCCTCCACCCGGACTCGTGCCTGCTGGCCTGTTAACCCCCACTCCCATAAGCCCATGCAGGAGGACTAATTAATCAGCTGAACTGTTTGAAGCCTGTTTTCCTCTGAACCGCGCTCTTCTGTTTAAAGTGTAGTCTGTTTTTTTAAATTTTTTTTATGGAGAACTTTTATGGAGAACTATGCACTTCTCCCCCTAAGTTTAAAGGTTTGATTCTCCCAAATAAAAAAAAAGGTTTTGAGAGAGCACAATAACGTCAGAACTTCTTCAACTAGCCTAAAAAAAATGAAATGAAACAGTTATTTCCTGCAGTTATATATATTTATTTCAAACTATCAGGTAACAAATTATGATCAATGTGTGCCTTCCATAATTATGGTAGCATCACAAAATAATTATGCTTTCTAATGTAAATTGCTTCATTATTATTGCACTTAAGTCTATAACCATGTTTAGATTCCTTGTTGGAGTCTTGATAAGAATTAATGTATATTTCCATCTTCGCTACAAAGAACACAAACCCTTTTCTGCTTTATAGTTGATTGATTTTCAATTCCAGTATATTTGGGAAAATATTAATTGCAAATATAAGCATAGATAAATTTATTTCTTCTTTCTTTTACCCCGGAAAAATTGCAGGTGTGATGGATGTTGTTTTAGCCCTGAGTTCTTAAGCCTTCCTCTCAGGTTACATACAACCTCAACAATGTCCAGCAAGAAGATAGGTCAGCTTGTATGATGCCTGAGAGGCAAAAAAGTGACTGCCATTGCTTCTTGCAGAGAGTTCGTGGTAATAATTGAATTAGTGACTCAGGTGATTGTATCAACACTTTTATTATTTTAAACATTTTGACAGCTGGATAGCAAGAAGTTTAGAGGGGTTGTACATGCCTCCCCCCAAACTCTGGGCAGATAAAGCCAGAACTATCTGCATGACTAGATACCACAAAGACTAAGAGGGAACCTGTTTTTCTTGTGATTTTGGGTGAACTGACCCTTTAAAGAGCTTATCTTGAAGAAACAGATTGAAGGAAGTCCAAAGGGACAGAGATGTGTGAGACTTCTGTCCATAGTGTGCATTTTTACTATACAGTATATTAAGCTGTAATGATGTCTTCAAAAAAAATGTGTTTTATACCCAGTAAATAATAGGAACCACGTGAGCATGTCCATGTCTTTGTGGTTGTTGCCACATGTGAGTAGAAATTTGTTGACTTTATTGGGAGCTCATGGAGGAGATGAATGTAGTTATTTAGCAA
>NC_060157.1:26207439-26281656 GCF_021292245.1 Micropterus dolomieu | reverse complement strand
TTTTTTTATGGAGAACTTTTATGGAGAACTATGCACTTCTCCCCCTAAGTTTAAAGGTTTGATTCTCCCAAATAAAAAAAAAGGTTTTGAGAGAGCACAATAACGTCAGAACTTCTTCAACTAGCCTAAAAAAAATGAAATGAAACAGTTATTTCCTGCAGTTATATATATTTATTTCAAACTATCAGGTAACAAATTATGATCAATGTGTGCCTTCCATAATTATGGTAGCATCACAAAATAATTATGCTTTCTAATGTAAATTGCTTCATTATTATTGCACTTAAGTCTATAACCATGTTTAGATTCCTTGTTGGAGTCTTGATAAGAATTAATGTATATTTCCATCTTCGCTACAAAGAACACAAACCCTTTTCTGCTTTATAGTTGATTGATTTTCAATTCCAGTATATTTGGGAAAATATTAATTGCAAATATAAGCATAGATAAATTTATTTCTTCTTTCTTTTACCCCGGAAAAATTGCAGGTGTGATGGATGTTGTTTTAGCCCTGAGTTCTTAAGCCTTCCTCTCAGGTTACATACAACCTCAACAATGTCCAGCAAGAAGATAGGTCAGCTTGTATGATGCCTGAGAGGCAAAAAAGTGACTGCCATTGCTTCTTGCAGAGAGTTCGTGGTAATAATTGAATTAGTGACTCAGGTGATTGTATCAACACTTTTATTATTTTAAACATTTTGACAGCTGGATAGCAAGAAGTTTAGAGGGGTTGTACATGCCTCCCCCCAAACTCTGGGCAGATAAAGCCAGAACTATCTGCATGACTAGATACCACAAAGACTAAGAGGGAACCTGTTTTTCTTGTGATTTTGGGTGAACTGACCCTTTAAAGAGCTTATCTTGAAGAAACAGATTGAAGGAAGTCCAAAGGGACAGAGATGTGTGAGACTTCTGTCCATAGTGTGCATTTTTACTATACAGTATATTAAGCTGTAATGATGTCTTCAAAAAAAATGTGTTTTATACCCAGTAAATAATAGGAACCACGTGAGCATGTCCATGTCTTTGTGGTTGTTGCCACATGTGAGTAGAAATTTGTTGACTTTATTGGGAGCTCATGGAGGAGATGAATGTAGTTATTTAGCAATGGCCTTTTTATATGTGTGTGTCAGTTTTTCCGTTTTTCTCACATTCCAGTGAGTGGAGGTAACGCAGCTGTACACTACCATTATAAAACCCAGAGGAACGCTGTGGTTGGCTCCGCTGGAAGTCTCGTCTGCTGCCCGGGCAATTGCTCTGTCCGCAACTGAAACTCACGTTTTAACTGGAGCGCCAACGCAAACCAGACTTATCCTGCTGCTCGAGACTTCACCCGATTGTGTTTCTCTGACTGTTTGTCTCATTTTGCTGTAATGCTTGTGATATTTTCTCCACTTTCTGAGATCCCTGGTTACTGTGTTTGTGCATTTTCTAGTTTGTGCTGTTCTTCTCTCAGTTTTTAATTTAAATATTCGTACATTGTGCCTCAATACTTGGCTTGAAGTTAATTAGCATTCTCAAAACAATAGAAAATAGTAAATCTTGAAGGTCACTCTTGTCAGTGCTTTATTTATGACGTGTCAAATGAGCAAAAACAACAGAACAGTATCCAGGAAAAATCATTCACACACAATAACATGATTACATGAATTCCAATAAGAAGTCATCAAAAGACGCCGTGTTATTTTTGAACTCCTACTTCCAAAGAAGTTACATAAATAGTTCTATGAAGGACTGAAGAGTGTTGATGAGGAGTGAAAGACCAATGGCTGGATGAGTCAAGCAGGAAGACTTTAGAGTGGAGCTGTCAGCTGTGATGGACTACCTGCATCCAGGCCAGGTCTTTCTCCAACAGAAGCCTCACGGCCCCTGAATAGCAGGAAGCCAGCTGTATAAATAGCTCTATGGTCTTATGCCTGATGGAAAAAGCTGATAAAAACAACACAAATCAACATAAATGGTCAAGACGAGAGGGAAACGATACATTTCCAGAAAAAAAGCTGACTGAACATTGTAATCCATGCTTATTTTCATTCACCATTCTTTTTAAATATAACTTGAGAGCAATGAAAAGGTGAGGTGAAAAGAGTGCATGGTTTTTCCTTTTCACAAAAAAATCCTGTAGGACCTATATCATAAAAACGTCGGCTCGTGGTCTATCCTTTGTTAATGATTTCTTGTGCTGGTCATTCAAGACTGGTCAGATGCTTCAACTTGATGTGTCGTTTTGAATTTGTTGCCGATGTAGCTAACGTTTGTGTCACATTCTGCCTTTCTGCTCTGTTTAGTTTAGGTCTCTGTGAGTTTTGTTTATTGGTCAGTTCGGTATCTGTTATTTAGTCTGTGTTTTGGGTTTCAGTCCTGTCTGTTGTCTTGTGTCCAGTTTACTCAGTGTGTTTTTGCATTTTGGTCTGATCCTGTCTGTCTTGTTGTGGAGTTTGTCTGCGTTGTTATCTTGTCTACTTTATCCACTCTGTGTTATTAGTTCGGTCCATGTTTTCTGTTTTTGGGCTTTGTTCCTTGTCTTGTGTTTCCTCTGTTTAGCCTTGTTTATTTCATTGTTCATTTGCATGTTCAGTTTAGCTCACTTAGTACCTGTTCTGTCTAGTATCTTAGTCCTGCGTTTTAGTTCTGTGTATTTACTCCTGGTTTGTATTATATATACCTTGTCTGCTTTGTGTTCTGTTTAATCCTAGTTTCAGTCTGTTTTCCCTGTTGGTTGTAGTTTATTTGTATTTTTTGTGTTCTGGATTAGCTCGTTATTTATATTATTCTGATCTGTTCCATCTTATTTTGATATGGTCTGTGTTTAGTAACGTGTTCTGTCTGTTTGCCCAGTAATCACTCGGTCTGTGTGATCGATTGTTCTGATTGTCTCTCACCTGTGTAGTGCCCTGTGTATACATTGTCTGTGTTTCCCTCAGTCTTTGTCCGGTCATCATTGCTTGTCATGCCCTGCCTGTTCCCTGTTTGTTCTGTGGATTTATGGATTATACCCGTTTTGGATAGCCTTGTTTGCTTGGACAGTGATTATTTTGGATTTCTTTGAACTCTGAAGTCTGTACTGATTTGTTGATAAAACTTCTTCAACTGTTCATATTAACCCAAGACTGTGGAATAAACTTCCCACTTTCATTAGATCATCTCCGACTACTAAGACAAGTCTCGTCTTAAAGCATATAAAACATTTTTATACTTTGGCGTTCAAGTCAGTCTAGGGACATTCATATTACCTGTCCTGGTTGCTTTATATTTCTATTGTTTTATTATTTCTGTATATTTCTTGTTGGTCTGTATTTGGTTTATTTGCATTACTTTTACAGCAGTTTGTTCAACAGTGGTGGTTTTAAAATGTGCTTTATAAAATTTTTTACTTGCACTGGCTTCAGCTCTACCGTTAGTTGTGTCTGCATTGCCACTTTCCCTCTGACTGCACTATCACTGACATCCGTTCAGTTAGGGAATGATAAATATATTGTTATTACATAAGAAAGCTCTGTATTTACTCAGATTGTGGTACAATACACAGTATTGCTGTTTCTCGTGGGATGCGTTGATTGGCTGTGAAGAATTTTCTGGTGAACTTTTGAAGAATTTCCAGGGAACTTCAAGAACAAGTTGTATGGTGTATGCTTTGATGGTGTCCTCCTCCCCCACACTTCTGAAAAACAAGGAAGAACTCTGAGGGAAAAGAGTGTTTACCCTAAATTTCTTTTGTTGGCACACACTGTTTCCATTTGGAAATGCATTATAGAGAAAACCCTTCGACATATACTCTAAAGCCCACTTCAGAGTATAATTCACATCTCATTTGCATCAAAGAGACAGCATCCTATGTAAGAACTTTTCCATTTACTCTGCCCCCACTGCTTTACTGTATGTAACACCCCATGTGACCAAAAACAACCACAGCAAAACAAATGACGTTGTGTCTTCCAAGGGACCCTGAATGATTTCCTCCTCTCTGAAGTCCAGCCGACCAAGGGGCAGAGTCTGAGCCCTCATCAGCTTCCTCCTCCTTAACTGGAAGTCATTGAAAGGACAATCCACCAGCACAGGTGGAGCTGGAAACAATAGCCAGCCTGCTGTTTAACTGGCTCTGTAATGACTGTGAAGCTGTGGAAAATATGTTAATTGGTTGGGAAATATTTGTTGTCTTACAAAAGAAGGGGAACTACGAGCTTTCTGGAAAATGCTCAAGTAGTTTAACTTTAATTTCTAAGTTAAGTGCCCTGATACAGTTTATGAATTCTTGCATGTGTTTTTTTAAGGTATGGTGTGTAGAGGGGGGGGGGGTGATTTGATGCCCAGGGCTCAGGTAACAGATACAAGAGATAAGACAGTTACATAACCATAGAAATGAGGACTGGCCAACCCTCACCGTACTAAGTTAGAAGGTGCAGTGCTCCAGACTTACTAAATAAAGGCACAATCACAGTCAGACACCAAAGAGTCAAGAAAACTCTTTTCCATGTCTGATTTCAAGCTTTCTCTCAACACTCCTGCTGTTGCTGCTTCAGAAAGATGAATTCATTTCTGAGGCTTCAGTTTTAGCACCAGACAATGTTCATACGTGTAAAACACTGAAGGCAACTTTACCTACTTTTTGATTCTTTTTATGGGTGCTATTTAGGTTTTGTGTTTCCAGACATCAGACAACACCTCTAGACTTCACTGAGGAGAGGTTCTTTTACCAAAAACACAGCCAGCAAAACAAAGAAAAGGCAGGATCATTTTAAACTCGTCTGCATGTATGAGTATAAAATGAGTAATACAACAGTGGAGGGGTAGTAGAGCATAATCTCACTACCTGCATGTGATAGGGTGAAGTTTTCACCTCTGTTGGGTGACAGCAGGGCAAAAGTCAACTACCTTACACCTCATCTGAGGGCTGAGAGGTGATGTTGGAGGGTTGTGTGGTGGTGTGACACACGGACTAAAGGTATACATGGTCACATTAGCCTTCCAAAGTGCCCTGCATTCAAACCTGAAAAAGGATGTCACTGTTCCAGTGTAGGTCAGAAATAAATATTGAAGTGCTCACAAGCAACAGTGAGAACAATGCAGTAGTCTGGCAGAGTAATAATGTGCTAAACAGGGTGATGACGCACTGAAATGACAACTTCTACATTATGAAACAAAGAACATTAGTGTTTATGAAAGAGATACGAGCCAGCACACATTTCTAGTAGATCACTTTGTAATGTGATAACTTTGTAACGTGAATGCTGTTATTTCTTGTGATCGCTGCAACGAAAGATAACATGACTGCGGTTGTGATAACTTTCCAGAGTTGCAAAAGCCTACCTGATAATATTATAAGATGCACTGATTTGGCATCTGATAATCCTTCAAAATCATGGATCTGTTTGTTCTTTTATTGGGATCCCCATCGGATGGGACCTTGGTAACTACTCTTCCTGGGGTCCATATAAAACCAACAAATGCATTGAACAATAACATTACATCATAACCATACATATATAAAATACTGAAACATTTGGAACAATTTAAATCATTTGGTAGGCAGACCAAAACAATAATCTCAGTTCATCTTAACTGTCTTCAAGAACCTCTTAAGTTGCTTCTTAAAACCTTCTCTTCTTGAGACGTAAAGTCAAACTGTTCCATTGAGATACGGATCATTACATTACTGTTTTGTTTTTTGTTTTAGTATTAGCCTTTCGTTGGGGTAGTGTAATGTGATCCATCTGCCTCGTTTAATAATGTGTGTATTTCCTCTAAATAATACTTTTGAATACAAATAATATGGTTGTATCAAAACTATTAGATTTTTTAACAAAGTTAACAAACTACATCTGAACCTTTCCAGCACATTTTATCTCTACTACAGTGGGGTGCTAATCGTGCTGCTCTCTTCTACACTGAGGCTACATCCACACTACTGCAGTGTTGTACAACAATTTTGCTACGTTTATGCCTACATTCCACACCAAAATAGAGAATCCGAACACTTAAAACGGAAAAATGTACGCGTTTTTGTTTCAAAATGTGAAAACACTGATGTTTGGCTTCCTCATTGGATCTTATCAATCATGACGTATACTTCCCTGATTCATCAGGCTCCTGTCACATGACGACGCCTCCTTTGTTTTCAAAGAGCATCTCTGTTGTCTGTCTGAACATGGCCTGATGCCTTGGGCATTGAGGAAGGTTAAGGTGGTGTTATGCTATATTCACATACAACGCAAAATTAATCTGTGTTCACACACAACGCGATAAGCAAATAAACGCAACCCGCGAATACTACACCTAAATGAACCCAAAGTAAACATTTTGCTGATTTGATTTAATTGCAATAAACGGATCAAACTGATGCCGAAATAACTACAATATGATGCCGATTCATTAGATATATGAATTCATACTTTGTCAGGTCTGTCAGCAAGTCAGCAGGACAACAACTTTTTAAATGTTTTTTTTTCTGAATGGAGTTCTGATCGATCAGGGCTATGTTATGCTAATTTGTTCACAGTAAAGTACAACGATAGCTGGAATAAAGTTCTCACCAGGTACTTCAACTTCCTCGCTTTCTTTTCTCCAAGCAATGTCCGGTTTTGTCCGGTTTTTATATAAATATGAAGTAGTAGTCCAGCAGAACTCTGGTACCATCTGACACTAACAACAACAGAGGAACCGGATGTGCACGGAAGCTAGTTGCTGAGAAGCATGAGTGAAGATAAATCAAGTTGTAATCCCAAAAACTAAAGTAAAAAGTTAATTTAATAAAAGCAGTTACCTCTGAACTCCTCGTAAACGTTGTTGTTGTCAGAGCATAATCCAGACCGACTACGGGGGTTTATTTGTCCAAAAGCTGCAGTGCTGCTCCCCGTATACTTCCCCATTCTTTAGCAGCCCTCCCTCGGCCAATGGCATTTCAATTCCCCCTCTCCCTGGTCCTCTCCAAACAACGCTCTGAAGCTGCCTGTGATGTTCGGACAGTCTCACCGCTGATAGGCTTTTGCAACATGGCGTCAAGCGAATTTCTCTCTCAAGTTGAAAAATCTGAACCAGTGAATATCGCCACAAACGCATCTTTGGCACCGCCCGCAGCGAATTCCCAACTTTGCATTGACTTTGTATGTAATCAAGCCGCCCAAAACGTTGGATTGGCTTTCAGTGTGAACACAGCTTATTTAACTTATTTTGTTTACCCGATTTTTAAACAGAGCTTGGTGTAATGTTCTTTCCATCCTAACAAGTATAGTGGGCTCCAGGAAAGGAAGGCGATGCTGTACTGCTTTTACTATCAACTCTTTCATCCCCTATTTCTTTTCAGCCCTACACATGTTTGTTTTGTCAAGATGTTTAGATGTGGGCATAGCACCATAAAATAAAGGGTTAAAGGTCACATGGCAGGTGTTTTATTGTTCTTTTTCCATAAAGTGAACAAAATCCTGTTTCTCACATGAAAGCCTGTCTGTTAAATCCACAGAAACTAAACATCCAACACCAAACACCTTCAATTATGATGTAATTGTACTATGATCGCCTCACACGCAGCTCCTGGCTGCTCTTTGATGTGTGGCAAGTACACTAATTGCATCACTCTCACTCTTATCAACACTTATCCAGACACTTAGCCTCTCCTCTTTAATTCAAAGGATGATGTGCAGAGGAATAACATATTTTTTGGGTTTGTGAAGAGGAGAAAACAACAATTGTCCTCGTGGGAACAGTGCGGTAAGTGTTGGATTCTCCTGTGCACGCACATGGAGAAAGAGGGGAAAACACACTCCTCTCTCCTTAAAGTTGAGGTAATCCTGAATTAGTTAATTAAAGCAGGCTGTTGCCAAAACATTAGTTCATCCCCCAGCTTGTTTTGTCATTAGATGAACCCAAGCCCCTCCACTGGCCCCCTGTCTTTGAGAAGGAGAACACGAAGGAGGCGGATCATGCCTTCATTTTGGAATAACTGCAGTAGAGCTCAAACCTCACTAACTTTCATCATTCAGCTCTACATCCTGTAATAAGTCTGTTTGATTCCTTACTGGTATATAGGATTATGCATATTATCCCTACAGATATAAGAACAGTACGGCGGAAGTTATGTAGGATTATGTAGTTATACAGAAGATTATAAAGGATGATAGGATCCACAGATTTTCCACTCACTGGGTTCATTTCATTGACTAATTCAGAACAGCCTGTGTGTCTGTGCTACAATAAGATAAGATAATACTGTGGTTAAAAACACACTCACTCAATAGTGTAATTCCACATAATACCCCACAATCCCTTTAAAAAACAAAGAAATGTTTACTTTCATTCACATCCAACAGTCAGCATAGAAAATAAGTTTTATGTTGTGTTTGATGATTTAGAGTCTAAATCATCAAACACAACATTAAACTTATGCTGACTGTTGGACAAAGATTTGCTTGTGGGGTATTATGTAACACAACATATTCTCAATAATATCACAAATCACAATTTGCCTTGAGGGGCTTTACAATCTATACAGCATTTAATCGATTAAATGAATGAATAGATTGTAGCCTGCTAGTTAATTCCCCCCTTGTTTGGGAGGAGTTTTTCTTCATTTGAATCTAGAGTCTAAGGACAGAGTTGTCATATGCTGCAGGCCTACAGATTGTAAAGCCCCCTGAGGCAAATTGTGATATTATACATTAGTGCTTTGGGGAATATTTTCTTTTGGTAGACTGACAAATAATGTAGGCCTACTAGTTCATTCCCCATGCTTTAAAAATGTAAATGCATTTTATGATTCCATAAAGGAACATTAAGGGGTGAAATTGTTTTGGTAAAGCTTCACAATGCCCATTACATCTGTGTAAGTCGGAGGGCTGCACCTGGAGCACGAGGGAAAAACAGGTCAACCTACCTGATGTTCTCGCGAGAAGACGTGGTTACCAAGGTACCGAGCACGCAGCGTCCTCCAAATCTGTAAATGTCCCTGGCTGACCAATGAGACGAACCCCGACCGTACCAAAGAGGGGACCGTTTTAGGGGAGCGCTAAATATTTTGTCTTAAATTAACTATGATGTAAAATTAAGTCAGCATCTCACAATGAATTGACGGTTAATGAAACGCACCAATGTATTCAACATTTTAAAGGATGTACGGGTCTGGGCTGTTACAAAGCCCAGCTAGCTGTTACGGTTTGGTTGGAGTTTAATTCATGGTATCGGCCGCGCCAACGTTGAAAGTTTCAGTGAAAGTGGTCGTTAATAAACGTTTGCTTGTATCCTGAAATAACAGTTACTCTTATACGAAAATTAAATACACCGACTTCCAAAAAGAGCTGTAAACACGGGTGAGTAGTTCTTCTTGTTTTAAATGAAACTGATCACGTGGAGCCATAAATGTGGCTTCACCTGTGTGAAGAATTCAGTTCACTTTGTTGTAACGTTAACTTTAGCATAATGGACGTTAGTTAAGGTGAATAAAAGGACAAAAACAATGAAAGCAACAGTTTGAATTCACCCCGCAGGCTTTTGCTGTTGGTTAAATATTTATTTGTAATAATATACAATCAAGGGAGGCCAGTGTTAGAGTATTTTGACACTGTGTGGCACAAACGTGGCTTTTCAGAAGTAGCTTTATTGCCAACATTGAAGGAATTTGCTTAGGTGTTTTGCGTAACAAAAAAAATTGAAGGAAAAATATAAGAAGTCAATATTCTTACCATTGAGCAGCAAATGGTATTATTCACATATTCACAACATGATTTAGATATTTAAATGTTCATGCCCATAACCTGCAGTGGGTCTGAGATCATCTCAGTTACTCCTCAGCACCAATGTTCTCACAGGGGAGATGTTGGTAAATCAGATCTGTCATAGACCGATTTCCAGGAGATGTGAGGCAACATGATGCCTATTGCATAAAAAGAGGAAGTCTACTTGAGTTTCAGAGGCTATGAGTCCAGAGTGGTTAAAGGTCAGACAAGGCTTAACACTGTTTGGCTGTTGATGTAGGTTTTCACCAGGGGGAGGAGAACAGTTCTTTCCTCTCAGTCAGAAGAAGAAGTCCAGGCCTGAAATGTGTTGCTGCTGTTTATTTGTGTGTGATAAAATTAGTCAATCATGTTGGAAAGTGTTCTCTCAAATGTCTGTTTCTGCTCCAGAAACGTACCCTAATAATCTGACTCAATTGCCATTTTTGGTTTGCTTGACCATGCCTCATTTTGATTGAAAGATATTCTGCTGAGGCCATCTCGTCACCTAAATGTTCAAGATGGCATATGAGAAAAGCACACAAGCCACAGTGTGTTGGCTTAGTAGTGGCTCAAACTCACAAAAGACCTGCAAAAGCTGTTCACCTTGGGCGACGGCAACAAACACACCACCTTGTAATTTCTATTCTTAATCATTCCCAGGCCAGGAACGTGCATCCTGCAGTCTAGAAAAGTCTTTTCAAAAGTTTTCATGGGCCCCTCAGCGAGCAAGCGTTCATCTTGGGGAAAAACAAGAAAACCAGTAAGCCGATGGTGGCTGGAACTCGGTGTCTATTTCTTATATCTGAATGGGAAAAAGCATACTACTTTTACAATGGTTAATTACAGCTTGTGTGAGAGTGCGTAAAGCAGTGGTGCAGAATACTGTTATTCACATTTGTCTTCTGACGAATTCTCCGAGACTTTGTTTCCTTCATTTAGACAAGGGGACACATCAAATGGGAGGAAGAGTATAGGTTGGTGATGTCTGGAAAGAAGCTTATGGGGGCTTTAACTGAAGACAGAGGCCCACCACATCCCACTTGTGTCCTGTGCAGGGGAGAAACTTTAACATCAGTTGGATCATAGCAGGAGATGGGCTCTCGCTTATGTAATGTATTCAGGAGCTTAGATTAGCTTGATCAGCAGCTTTGCAATGCTGGCGGGCAAAATCATTTAAAACTCATGCTTTTATTCTTCTGATTAATATTACTGTGAAATTTTTATGGAATAAGTACTTCAAAAATGCGACCCTTTCATTTTTAATGATTTGAAATTGATTGAGTAGACCTTCACTGCTCTTATGCAAATACTGCATGTCTAAAGCAAGGTTATTGCCTTTTTTCCAGTTTGCAACAGTTTTGTCCAGATGAAACATGATTGCTGTCTTTCTGGTCCTTTACTGCACGCAGACATAGAGCTGAAACAGTAAATTGATAATAATCATCAACTATTTTGTTAATGTTGCCTTTTATTAATTTTCTTCAAGCAGAAACAAGGAACATTTGCTTGTTCCAGCTTCTTCTTTGTAAGGATTTCCTGCCTTTTACTGTTTTAATATCATTGGCTTTTGTACATCACAACAGGCTTTTGTAAATGGTTATAGACAAAACAACCTATTGATTAATTAAGAAAATAATTGGCATTATATGAATTGTTAGTTGCAGGCTCACACTGACCATGTGTTGTTGACTTTGTGGAATATTGCTGATGTTTGACTTCTTAGCAACTCCAATGAGAAAATACTTCCTAAATGTTTGGGTTCAAAAATATAAGTAAAGAGATTAGTACTTTTGTGACAAAAATAAGTCACCAAGTCTGAGGTTTGGTTCGTGGTGTCAACTTTTCAGTATTTTGGTCCTAGTGGTGATGATGCCTCATTGTGAATTTAGCAGGCAAAGGGGAAAAAATGAGGAAATCCTTTCTAATTAAGGACTACGGTGGATGTCAGTGGTGGTAATAATATTACAGTGTGTGCTTAACATGGCTGCCATACTGACAGACACACTGGAACATTTAATCTTGACTGTTACATCAGGCTGCTGTGATGGCATCCATAATAGAGTAACTAACCACTGTTGCTAATGCTAGAGATGTTTTCTCTCAGCTCATCCAGAATGTCTGAAAGCCTGTGATTAGCTAGAAAATATGATATTTTTTTTCTACCAAACCTACATACCGTCTATTACAATGAATAGCCAGGAAATAATAGTGTGGCCTAGGCTAGATTATGCTCCACTAGCTGTGGCTTATAATATTATAGCCAACATTATTGTTGCAGAACAACATAGGAAAGTGTGGTTTGTTTTTCTTTGCAGGGTGCAGACTGACCATTCTTAGATTTTACACATCTGAAAGCAGATCTTTCAGAAGAGAAAACATTAAGTGCTATTTTGGTTTTCCCGGGAACACATGGAGAGTTTGGTGTCAGTAGGTGCCACAGTCAATTCCCACATTGCCCTTGTTTCAGAAATGAGTATTATTCATCATACTAACGGGTCTGAGTCAGAAGCTGCATGGCTTGCTCACGCTTACTGTCTGGCTGGTGTCAAAGTGTTGTTTTGCTGACTGTGCCAAGTCCTGCTTGTCTGCCTCTGTGTTTCTGTTCCTGTCTCTCTTTCTCTAGTTTCCTCTCTGTTTGGCTGTTGGCTGTCCTGTTCTTTTTTACACAGTCTGTAGGTGCTACCTGTATTAGGCCTTTACTGCTGCTCAGATGTAGCCTTGTGTGCGGTTTATCTGGACTGCCATACATATTATTTTTATTTTTTTAATCATTATACAACACGAGGTTGTACAGTGAAAGTTTCTTGTCCCTTCATGCTACACACGTACAACTTAACAGCTAATATTCTAATAGAGTAACATATAAAATAAATAACAACATAAAACAATATATATGCTATACACACATACTCCCTGAAATAATTCTGCAGTGCATTTTTTTTTATTTTGTGTCTGGGGAAATGTAGGCAGCAGTAACAAGATAGTGATGATAATATAGATTTCCTCTTCCCGTAGAAAGTTTGATATTTGGGAAACAGTGTCCATTCACTTTGACCGCGTTTGAGTCATCAAGGATCATCGACGTGAACACCGAGGGAAGCGCCTCTCATCTTGAGTGTTTGCTCCGAGATGTTGACGGAGCAGGTCTCTGTAAAGATGTGGGCACAACAGTCTCTGAGTTCCTGTTGCCTGGCAGCCTTAGTCCCATTTTGTCCAGACCGGACATTAACCAGGAGCAGTCTTAAGGCCAAGCTGGGCCAGCATGGCTCCTGTCACGGCTCTCTTTCCTCTCCGCTGGCAGTGGTGCCTGGTCCGGTGGATCGTCTGAAGGTCCGCTGCTCTTTAAACACCCCGGCTTCCTTTTCCCATGACTGTATTTCTGTCATAGGTAATATGTGTTCTACAGGTAAAGTCAAAAAACAAAAATGTAGCAGAGTTGACCTGAATTGCAAATTTGAGCAGATAAGTGTTTGGACCATAGGCACGTAACGCCTTGACCTTGTCACCTGCGCTTTTAGGTAGTTAAAAAGAGTTCTGTGCATTTTATAAACGAGTCTTTAGATTGTTCTCACTCAGCTCAGTCAGATTTTCTCAGGAGATGAAATTCCAGTTTGGTGCAATTTGGTATCCTCACCAGCTGAGGATGCAAGGTGGCAGCGACATGGCCTGCCTGGCAGAGTTGGAAGGAGCTACTGGCCTGCAGAATAGTCAAAATCTCCTGATCTAGTCGATTAGAAAATTTTTAGCTTAGTCCTTTTTTATGCATTCTTGTACATAGGTACAACATGTAGTGATTCACGTCATCATGGGCACTAAATAAGATGCACATTTAAATGCATATGTACACAGTGGTGGAAGGCGTATTGAGATCTTTTATTTAGGTAGCAGCACTACACTACAAAAATACTCAATTACAAGGAAAAGTCAAAATATACCTAACATTGCACATCATTTGTGCCCAGGTGTTTCCTCCTGCTCAGTGTTTCATTTCAAACGTAACTCTTGGACTTTATGAAGATGGTCTTAGCATTAGCACCAGTAACCACAGGTGTTGCCAAATCAACAGAAAGCTTAAGCATTAGCCTATTAACTGTAAAGTGACAACAGTAAAAGTACTCCTCAGGCAGAAGAATGGCCTTTTCACTGAGGCATTAATGTGTAAATATTATGTCAATATTGTAGCTGATTGAGTTGGATCTAATTTTGTCTATATACTGGCGAGTAGTTTAATCTGTACAATGCATCATATTTCATTAACTGATTATATATTTTTTTAAGAGAAATATGATCTTCAACGTGACTAGTAATTATAGCTGTCACATAAATGTAGTGGATTAAAAAGTACAATAATTCTTTATGAATTGTTTGAACCCCCCACACACTTTATCACATCATTTTAGGAGGAGATTAGGAGATTAAACTAGAGAGGCTTTTGTGTCCACTTTATTGGATAATTTGACTTTAGTGTTTCCACTTGATGCCATCAAGATGTGATGTCTCACTTTTAAAGAGTGCAGTTTGCGTTATCGCCAGCTTCACAGTCAGGTTAAGCCCTCTCTGGCCCAAATATCTTAGACAGTAGGAGTCATGTGGCTGGAGTTCCCTTCAGTCATTGGCCCTTTGGTGCTCCCAGTTTGGCCAAGTCTCCCTCTGAGGAATGAGGTCAGTGTGACTCCTTGTCCTGGCAAGCTGTGTCTCTGTTTGTACTGAGGTCTGTAGGTCAGCAGCTCAGGGCTCGCATGCATATCCTTCACATGCAAACATCTCATTTTGTGTGTGCTGAAGACGAACTGACAGAGCTTTGTTCGGTGAGAGGTAACGTAGAGAGGAGGCCCTGCATGACGTAAGACCTGTGATCACTTTGTTTTCAAAGCAGCGGACAGCTGAACTGGCCGCATGTGATACTGTTTTAGAAAAGGCTGACTTTGTCTTGCACTGATCTAGTTAAAAAGTTTTTGTTGTCTGTGTTTCTGTAAGTTTACCAGGTGAAGGAGCACAAGTGGTTTGTTGCTATTTATATGCCAGCAGCTCACACACAGAGTGAGTCATTATTCATGACTTAATTCTGAAGCTCAGAACCAGCCAGTCATATCTGGTTTGATGAGTTTGTGTGTGTGTCTTTGATACGTCACAAAGTGTGCGCTCATCACTTTGTCTTCATGAATCCCTACACACCCACTCAGTGTGAGTTAGAAAGGGCATTTGCATGTGTGTGCGAATATGTGCGGGTGTGTTGCTCATGTATTTTGGGAGGATCTTCCTTATCCACCATTTGCCCCACCCTCCCAAAACAAACGACAGCAGCCTGGATGCCAACCTTTCCTTCATCATTCCCTCCGGTTTTTTCCATTCCCAGAAGGCCGTGCTTCCTCACTGCACGTGTGAGAGACTCTGCCCTTTGCCTGTCACCAATGTCAACGTGCCTCTGGTTAACCATTATTTACCCTGCCCCCCACCACACTGGGACCACTGACCCAATAACTCGGAGAGCTCAAACACAGCTTTTAACACGTCTGTGTGTTAGAGATCCCAGCTGCTGCTGTGTCACGTTGGGATCGCTTTTACAAAACCGTCTTTTGTTGCTGCAACACTGTCTGTAGAGTTACACGTGAGGGTCTCACAAGAGGAAACGGTTATACACTGTAGTATTACAACATAAAGTTTTGTTTTTGCAGTTGATTTAACTGATGGATGTTTTCTTAACTGAAACATAGGTAATAAATAAAAAACATTTAACTTGTGTACCTTCAACACAACATATTCAAGTCAAGAGACTACATTTTAAATGGCCTCGTACAAGCCATTATACTAAAGGAATTTCTGCCTCTGTGGAAACTATATGGTGAAATCTCACCAGTTAAGTGAGATAAATGAGATATGGCCAAAAATGTTATCATGATAAAAAGCTTCATATCTTTCGATTATCGATAATTATCATGATAAATATCAAATCGTTATTTCTTTTGAGTTTAAAGGCTGACTTTTACTCCTGAGTGAAAGTTGAAGAAACCTGATGGTTAATTGTGGTTTAAACTCTTCTTCATGGTCAAAACATGACAAACACTTGATGCCAAACAGTGGATCACTTCACAAATCTGAGGTACAACATTAAAAAACTATTACGATAAAATATTTGTCAACAAATAAGAATGAGTAAAATTAAGTAAAAAGCTTTTTCTGCTAAACATCTTAATGAAAAATTAAGTACTAATTCGTGTGTAATTCAAGTGAATAAAATCAAACATTTATTGAATATTTGCTGAACATTTGTTATATTGTTATTGAAAAAAATTATATTGCGATAATTATTGTTATTGTTTTATTGCCCAGCCCTATTTAATAGCCTTAAGTAGGTCCAGGGTGAGATCATATGATGTGATAGGTGCATTGGTGTCCTTCACTGTGCCAGCAGAATCTGGTAATGCCAGGTAAGATGTCCCTCGAAGGATTGAAGAGGGTATTAAGTTAATTTAGAGGCTATGAGCGACACAGATGTCACTGCTCTTTTTGAAACTTCAACAACCCTTATTTTCATTGAATGCAGCGCTTTATCTGCTGCTGGCAGTATGGTTTGTTTATCTGCTTTCTTTGCTTTTAAAAAAGGGGGTCAGGGGCTTTGAAACAAGTCACATGTTGCCCTAAAGAACTCCTAAACAAGCTCAAAATATTTGCTTTGTCTGTTTGCACCACATTTGAGTATGTCTGTGTTAACAGGCCTGATAAGAAGTCCCTCTAGAAATTTGAATTTTAACTACCACTTATTAACATTCACGACGCAATCCCATTTACATGTCCAAATCCAAGACCTGAATTGCAAATTTGAGCAGATAAGTGTTTGGGCCATAGGCACGTAACTGCTCGACCTTTTCACCTGCGTCGTTAGACCGTTAAAAAGGAGTTCTGTGCATTTTATAAACGAGTCTTTAGATTGTTCTCACTCAGCTCAGTCAGATTTTCTCAGGAGATGAGATTCCAGTTTGGTGCAGTTTGGTATCCTCACCAGCTGAGGATGCAGGGTGACGGCGACATGGCCTGCTTGGGCATGTCGGTGTGTAATGTGAGCAGTAATGTGAGATGTTAGCCTGGAATGTGTGTGTGTGTGTGTGTGTGTGTGTGTGTGTGTGTGCACCGATTGACGGAGCTTATCATTTTGGTATGAGAGGAAGGAGCTACTAACTTTAGACCCCTCACCCTCCTTGTTTTAGTGGCCACCATACAAAGACATTTCAAGCTGATGAATTAAAAAAGAGAATTGTGAATAGGGCTAACGACGTGTGTTTAGTAAACATCCAGTGTGGTGTCAATATAGACTCATCATTGTGTGGGTAAGTGAGCATGTCTGCCTCTGTGTATCATGGCTCACAAAGTATTTGGCCAAATGAAAAGGCAGCACACACTCACACTAATACGCTTAATCCACCTGCCTCCGCTGTGTCTCCGAGCGAAGGTGTGCGTTCTCATGGAGGTGCATTACTGCTGCCAGAGGCAGGGATGCTCACAGGGTATTGTGTTGGAAATATCCCCCACCCCGCAGCACAGAGATCGTGTAGCTTTCAGAAGGCGTGAGACTGACAGGAGAGAAGGATAAAAAGTTGAAGAGAGAGATGAGGCAAAAGGTAGAAAACAGGGAATTTCAAAGACAGGAAGGAGGTGAGGCGGGAAAGTAAGAAGAAAATGGATTGGATGAAAGTATGTTTTGCAAAAGAAAAAGAGAAGAAAGAGTAGAAAAGATATACGAGAAGCAGAACAACAGAGGTGATAAATATGTGATTGTCAGCCAGGCCTAGTGCACGGAAGGAGGGATGGAAGGGAGGGGAGGAAGGAATGGGTGGAAGGAGTGTGATTGATGAAGTTAATGGAGGTAGAGAAGGTGTTGAAATTTGTTGACCCAGCTGAAATATTTATTGTCCCATCCCATCCACTCCCTCTGTGTGTTTTTAGACTTCAGAGCTGCCAATTGCTTTTCCTCCACAGTGAGTGGAAGTCCGCTCCCTGCTGCTGCCTCCGGAGAATGACTGACCCACTGCATGTGTTTGACTTCAGTCTGTAGGCATGAGTGCCTGAATCTGTGTGTCGCTTTGTATACATATATTTTAGTGTATGTGTGTGTGTACCACAGGGAGGTTGGTCTGGTGCACCCCGCCCTGCTGACTCCTTTAAATAAGCACTGCTGCGTGTGTTTTTGGACTGTAAGGAGCGAGGGCAGCTCAGCCCTGGTGTGTAGGAAGTGGAAAAAAATATATTAGTGGGAATGGATACACGTGCATTTACAGAATATTTTTTTGTGTGTGTTAATTGCACCCAAACCTTTTATATACAAACTCACAAGAGTACTCTTGAGGTTTTCCAGTAGTTATTAAAGCTTCTCCTGAATCACTGTTTTGCAGGCCGTAATGACAGGATATCCTCGACCACACCTCCTTCATAATGATATTCCTTTTTTCTTTTTCATTCACCAGCTGTCCGTTTTCCCGTTTCCCTTCCCCTGACTTTCTCACTTAGAATACATTGTTTTTTATCTCAGAAGTATCTAGTAGAAAGGAAAAGGCTAGTGTTATCTGGAATCATTTGGATAAATCAGTGTTACTTTTGGATGTAGTCAAGGGTCCACCTAAACTCTAGGGCACAGAACAGTGTAACGTCACACAAGTCTTGCTGTTCAAAACACAGGAATAAATAATTTCCAACCTCACAGTTAAGTCGAACATTAGGGGGATGGCTTTACTAAAATCAGTCCTTTTAATGGTTACATTTTAAAGGCAATGTCTAGCCTTATTCATAGAATGTAATGTCAAACTGATTAATTAAGGTCAACCGTAGCTTACTTTCTCACCTCACCTCAGCACAGCTGGCCATTGATGGTGTGAAGTGGGTGTGAATGTCTTATTGCCGGTTTTAGAAAGTGAAGAAGCAGTTACACAGTAGTCCCATTCAAATGAATGAGAATAAGGAAGTTGTGTGTTTTTTCCACACAATGCTGTTGTCTCTCTGAATTTGAATCTCCTACTTGTTGAAAGTGCTTGATTTGGATTCATTTCTCTACTTTCGTTTTCTGCCATAATGTTTTATCAGGTAATATGTAGGGCTGCAACTAACGACGAGTCCATAAAATGTTACAAAACAGTAAGAAATGCCTGTACGATTTTCTAAAGCCCAAGAGGACATCTCCAAATTGCTTGTTTTGTCAGACCAACAGTCTAAAGCCCAAAAATATTCAGATTTACGATCAAAGAAGAGAAAGAACTGCTGAAAACATTCTGTGGATGGTTTTATTGATTCAACTGATCAGTGCAGCTCTAATTTGTTGAGTCAGATTTATAGGAAGTGGAGTCAAACTTGTATGTCTACTCAGCTACACCTGTCTTTCCCAGGAAATGCCTTCTTATGAACAAGAAGGATGCATATTATATTTTCAGTTACTTTACCCACTGCATCAGCAGGGTTAAAAAATGAATCACTGTTTCCTTATTTTGTATTATGGTTGCCCCTGCCATAGGTAGAGGAAATGACACTTTAAAAAGAAAGACAGGGAAGTGAGATAGATCATGTGACTAAGAGGGAAAGCTCTTGCTTCCTGCTTTCTCAGCTCTCTTCCTGCTTCTAACACAGAGGGGGCGGAGTCTTTTCCAGTAGTGGGAGGAGGAGTAAGAGAGCACATGAGACCAAAAGACGTTCAGGTTAGTGTTCATTTGGCTTGCACACACAGGGACACACCACACTCATACCGGCACATTGGCTGGCGTAGCAGCTGAAAGCAGCCGTGCAGACTCCGAGCAGAGCAACCCTGGTCTTGCTGTATTCCAGAGACCCACTTTAAGAGCTTACTGGCCGACTCGTATACATCATGTAAGTAAACTTTACCTTCTGTCCTGTTTGAGCACATCAGAGTGCCTGCAGTGTGTAGACATGGGGTTGAGTCTGTGTACTTAAAAGGTGGGGGGAAGCTTGTTGCTGTGGCAGGTAGTATCGACACCGAGCCTAACACTTGTGAGTGATGTTCTGATTAATTGATTTTTGTCTATGTCTTTATTGAGTTAAGCATTTGTTTTTTTGTTAGGGTCTGTTTTATGTCAATGCATTCAATCATTTGTTCCTAAAAATCTCTTAAACATCGGATGTTAGGAAGCAAGTCTTTATTGTGATGGTTTAGAAAACCATACAGAGCAATAAAAATGCTCCGTTTATATAGAGGCAGCTATTGTCTCTTTCTGCCTGAGCTTCCTTGTCCTTGAGATGGAATGCCAAATCTAAAAATACTGGTCTTGATTATAACATTTGGCAGCTCTGCTCCAGGACTATTTTCATTCTCTCGGCTGTAACAGGGTGAGAAGCTGCACGACAGAGTGGCAGAGTGGATATGTTGTACCTCTAACAAGTTTGACGTTTTATTTCAGGCAGAATAGGAAAGTATTTCAGAGCGTTGCTGTGAAAGGGGTGCTTCTGTTTATCTCATACTGTGTTGATAAGGGTCAAGGATCTTTATGAGCTGTATGAGCTCATCCGTCTCTCTCTGATAAATGTGTGGTTTGAAGCCTGTATGTGAGAGAAACAATGTTGTGAGCATATCACAAACTATCAAACTCACTTTTTCATCACCGCTTTTTAGAGCTCTTTCTGTCAACAGAGGGGTAATCAGTGATTTTAAAGGGTTAACAGTTGGAGAATAAGTCCTGTGTTTGCACATGCAAGAAACGGTGTGTGTGTGTGTGTGTGTGTGTGTGTGCGCGCGCGTGTCAGTGAGTAAAACACTCCCGTATCCAAGCCAACAGTGAGGCCTAGCCATTGAGGCGACTCCACAGTGACCACTCTCCCTCCTCCACCAGTGTGTGTATGTGGGGTGGCTCTGTAGCTGACTGTGGACAGCAGTATGTGATTGCGTCCATGCCTGAGTTTCTTTGGAATGTGTTCATCACCACGTTTTATGGGGGGATATTTTCTCTCTGTGTCTTCAGGCTCTACCATTGCTGCATAGAGCGGTGTGTGTGTGCACGTGACTGTTCAGGTATGCAGTTGGCATGTAATTGGGTTAGTGTGTATGTTTGTCTGTACGTGCACATAATATTTCCCCAGGTGTGTGGGTGTGTGGGTGTGTGTGTGTGTGTGTGTGTGTTATATAATAGATTAGCTACAGCTGAGATGCCTCCAGCCCCTGATCCAAACGCACACACACTTTTCACTTTTCACACACACACACACACAATTACACTCGTCTCCCAAAAGACACAGATCAGTTTGGTGAGTATCATCACTGGTTCCATAATCAGCAGAAATTCTTTGCTGGATCAGAGTTATTTCAGCCTCTGGAGGCTCAGCGATGCCAGAATCTCTACGGGCATTGTAAATCTGAGGGGTTGTAATCTTGCGTTCTAGTTATCCAGCATAGGGAAAGAAAATATTCACCTTCTTATCATTACATATATCTTACAGAAGCTGACCTTTTTATACCTCAAACAATATTAAAAGTTGCCTGCTGTCTTTGACAATGCACCAGAATTGCTTGAGTTTTGTGTTGTTAATCATTTAACATTTAAACTACAGTGTTGCGCTCTTGAAAATGTTAATTTAATGTGGAAGAGAAAACAGCAGTGCCGTAAAATATGTTCATAATGTTGTTTGGGAATCCTCTGGCTGTCTATCAATGACTTTTCCAGTGACAGTTTGCGAGATGCCACATTTAGTTGTTGTTTTTGAGTGTAGGTATCTCATTTATGACTTTTTAAACTCCAAATACAGACGAGTGGATGAAAACATGGCAACTTTTTTTTTATCGTGTTTTTCTGATGTAGGCATATCGCAGATGTTATAACATGTTTGTCTTTGCTACTGGTTTTAGTTTTCCTGAGGGAAGACTTGGCCACCTGCTCTCCACTGATTACCTACTCAGTCCAAGCTCTCTTCCTGAGAGAGAGAGAGACACACACACACACACACACACACACACACATAAATGAGGATGCTGATGCATTCGTGGATGCACAGCTTCACATGTACACATGAGACAAGATTTCATTGGACCCCTCCTCATCCCCCCCCTTGGGTGTAATTGTGCATGGATGTGTGTTTTCCTGGGGACACAGACAGTGATGGGCAGGGGTTAAGGGGAGACCAATGATGGAGAGAGTGGGGGAGGGTCATACAAAGATGGAGCTGGATGCTATAATAACTGTCTGCTTATGGTTCAGTGGATGTTTTTGCAGTTGACTAGACCCTAGTGCACATAAGAGTTGCATAACCCTGTAGTCCAAACTCTTCAGTCATGCATGCCAGTCGAGTTCTCCACCTAGCCGAGAGCTGTTTTCAGCAGGAAATGAGCAGCATGGCCAGACCTGATAGCTGCAGAGCACTGTGCGGTCAGGTCAGGGCATTACGGGTTGAATCCCATGAGGTCTGGTGCTCCGCCTCTCTGTCTTCATTAACTGTCTTTGGAGCTCCCTAAATCAGCCCTGAAGGGGAGTGGGAGTGATAACCTTTTGAACTCTTCTTTTAAGCTTTTTATTGTCTTAAAAACTGAAGCTGGGTGTCCCAGTTGGTGTTGCACGCACGTAAACTGATCAGTTCGATTGGTCAGATTATGGAAATGTAAAGTAAAGGTCCTTTTATACTTGCCCTCGTATTTTCTGTCTGCAGCACCGTCCTGTTCTACAGTACATAAAGCTATATCATAAAGACACACATTTCTATGTGTTCCGACTTTGTATTTTGGTTTACATACTCAGCTGTACTTTGTGTTTAATGCTAATTAGCAAATGTTAGCATGCTCACACACTAAACTAAGATTATGGTAAGAATTCACTTGCCAGCATGTTAGCATTTTCACTGTACATTAGCATGCTGGCGTTAGCATTTAGCTCAAAGCACCGCTGCTCCTACATCCAGCCTCACAGAGCTGCTGGAGACACTAAAGTCTTGTTACAACTATTCACAATCAGCCAAACTGTCCTTGAGCCAGACACTGAATCCCTGTCATGGTGTGCTTTTCTGTATTTGATACTAACCTCTGACAGAGAGAAGACAATTTTCCAACAGACATCAGAAAGATATACTCTGTAGTAATCGTATCTACACATATTATGTGCATAGACAGGATAAGCTCTGGAAAAAGCCTGACCTAGTAAGTGGGCTGTGAGTTGGCTGCTTTAGTTGTGTTGTCAACTCTTTTGTGTTATTTTTGCCTAATAAAGGCAGAACTGATAAAAATAACAACTAAACATAAAAAACAACATTTACTGTTAGATAATTATTCGACAAGTGTACTCCTAGTTGTTCCAACTTTTAAAAAATGAGTTTGATAGAGCAGGCAGTATCACCCTGGCAGGAGCTAACAGGCTTTAGTGAAGTCTATACTTTGGCCCATTGGGGGTTTTTTAGTCGTGTGTGTGTGTGTGTGTGTGTGTGTGTGTTTGTTTTTTTTGTTTGTTTTTTTTAAAGCAGTGGTAGGATTGGACAGTCAGTGCTACAGCACACCTCATTATGTGATTCCTCTGTAGCATTTGTGTTGTATGCAGGCTAGGGGCAGGTACCCAAAAATAGATTGGCTAAGGTCACCATAAAACAGATACAACCTGCTGGTCACACACACACACACACACACACACAGTCGGAAGCAAACACTCCAGCCGAGCGAGTTTTGTTTGTTTTTCCCTCTTTCTCACACATTTCCTGTCATGAAATGCGTCATGCTTCCTGCTTCTCCCTCCAGTGGGGGCGACGAACCTGAGAAATCACTGCTGACTAACTCGCTGCAGGTACCTCCTCCTCCTCTCTGCTTGGGGTGAATGTGACTCTGTGATCACGAGATATTTCTCAGAGAGTTAATGAGTAGTATTTGCTAGTATCTAGCTGCACATTGATACTTTTTAACAAAGTGAAAGTGAACTGAATCGCTTCTAGCTCGGGGAAAGATGTTTAGCCCAACAGGACCTCTGAGATAGCATTAATCGCAATGACCTATCTTGTTATCTACACTTACTTCAGATTGGACAGGAGGGGATTTCTGGTGACATCTCTTTAGGGTGGGGTCTCTGTTGTTTTCTGTACTATCTGGGGTCCCTGTCTGCTGGGACCAAGGACACTGCGATTGCCAAACCAGCTGCGTCACATAACACACACACATGAACGCACCTTGTTCCTGTTCAAGTGATGCATCTTGCTGTTAGTTGTCGTGATTCAGGACATTTATGAGGAAGAAAAATATGGTCTGCGTTTCTCTTTCCTCTCATACCAAATCCCATTTCCTCACGTGTTGCTGTTTTGCTATTTAGTCACTCACTTAGTGCTAGAAAATATTGGCGAGTCAAATTGCTCCCAGTCGTGGGCTCTTCCTGTAATTAGTCTTAAGCTTGCTGGTTGGCAGATGACCATAGTCAGCTGTGGTAAGAAGTTGGTCATCCCTTCCTTTCAGCTGCTGCTTCCCCTGCAACCCTTTGCAACATTTCTGGTCAAAGAGATCCGAATAATAACATGCACACTTTTATCTTTCCTTTTATTCTTTCTGTTACTCACCCGCTCACACACCATGAAACGCAACCTCTCTCTCACACTCAGCAGACATCATAAAACATTACCAGCATATCATTACCAGCTAATAAGGCGGTCGAAAAGCCGACTGAAAAGGCAGTCAGATTCATAACAACACAGCGGTTAGCATAGTTTTGTGATAATCGAACCGAGCAAGTTTCCATCGTGGAATAGAAATATCATTCCTTGGTCTGCCACTGTGGTTGGGGCCTGCGGTGCGCTCGTCACTTTTGGAGACATCAGCTGTTTGTTTGACTGTAGAACAGGACATGAATGGAAAGCAAAATACAGAAAGTTTGAAAAACAAGACGGACAAGCTGAGAGATGATTTTGTTTCCTGTGGAAGTTATGCCTAACGCACACATAGACAAACACATTTGTGGATTCTTAGTGTCGCTTGATCAATTCACACCGTGTTTGGTGGCAGGCAGAGGTGTGTGTGTGTGTGTGTGTTTACATGGGTTTTCAACTGTAGTAATTATACTTATTAAAGTGTGTGTGACAGCGACAGGGAGGGAGCCTTTAAATTACATTATGTGGAAAAGGCAGAGAGCAGACCACGGGTGTATGTGTACACTTTCTAGACCATTACACATTGAATTGGGACCTCTGTCAAAGTATTTGTATCATGTCCTTGTACCCCCAATGACTAAAGGTTGGCCATTCTTTGAGAAATTGGTCTTTTTGTGGACATGAAAAGGCTCTAAATCTGGATTAAATGGATGCGTTGTTGTTTTGTTTATTCAGTAGAGGCCTGTGTGAGGGTAATGACAAGGCCACAGCATACTAAACGTGAGGTGGCTGTGGTTTCAGCAACCAGACGGTCGTCTTTGCTGTTTCTGGTAAAGTCTTTCTTTAAGATGAGTTTCTATGAATGGACACATACAACCATTTCTATAATTACCTTAAGTTATTGGTCTGAAGCTGGTGTTTTCTTTGTGAGTGACGAGGCAAACTTTTTCACACCTGATGTTTCAAGGTTTTACTGGGGGCTTTTCAGTTTCTCAGTAGTTACTCTTTTTAATAGATTTTCAAGAATAGCGTTATTGAACCAAGAATGATTAACCAAATGCACTTTGTGTATGTCATTGTATTAATAAGTGTTGACATTGACATCATGTAGATGCTTATTTTAAGACAGGAGATGTTTTACCTGTATTCAAATATTCTCTAGGCTGGATACTGTGCGGATACTGTAGTGTAAAGTGTCCATGGTTGGCTTTTTACTGTGGTCTTTTGTGTGTTTACTGTCTCTAGCAGGTGGAGCACAAGTCTTGTGTCATGTGCTTGGCTTGTTGACAGACACATACTTATATTTGTGTGTGGAAAATCCACCGATTTAACGCATGAAAGTGTCTTTACAGGTGTTGGGGAGTACTGCATGTGGGGAAATAAGGTTTTTGTAAAACTTTGAGTTTTCCAGAGGGAGCTGTGTGAAATCTTTATACTGAGACTGCGTCAAATGATGTCCCTTGAGTCAGCGCCAGTTGAAGCTGCTGAAGACTAAAAGTTTGAAAATGAAACAAACCTTTGGTGTGGCGTGTGTGTGTGGAAAGATATAAGCTCCCCAGACCTCTGTAGCCCGCCGTTCATCTCTGCTCAGGGCTAGCACCTCGAAGTCTGCGGTCATGTTGCATTGTGGGTAACGTATGTGCCAGGATCTGACTAGGAAGAAGAACGATATCCCTGGTTCTGCTGCATTAAATTTTATCCCTTTTTCCAAACTGTTAATCATAAGTCTGACAATGTTAAAGAAGTGCTTTGCTAAATCAATGGAGTACTCTTTTGAGAGCTCAAGAATTTGAAGACAGGTGTGTCTTGGCTAGAAGTCCTGATTGTGATGATGTCACTGTCTCTTGAGAGTCTCACCTAGCGGGTTTCTGTCTTCCTGTAACGATCAAACAATCCGTCCTTTCTTTGCCAAGAAGACATTAACTTTTTTTCTCACTCAGATCATCCTCTTTATTTTCACTTTCACTGTTTCCATAATAGTATTATTTTGCGCTCTTTCCTAAAACTCCCTAGAGGTCTGCTGCCTAAAGGCTTTTTGGTCGCTTAATGTTTGTGAATCATTATTTTCTGTGATGCAAATGTGTTTGTAATTTAAGCTAGACTATTTTAAACTCCTCTTTGGTTTGTCACATGGTTTAGATGAAAGCACATTATGTGACTGTGTGTGCATATCTTCGGGTTTTCAGTGCCTGAAAGCAAGTGTGTGTGTGTGTGTGTGTGTGTGTGTGTGTGTGTGTCCAAGTCTAAGCTGTCATGGTTGCTTTTGCTCTTTCTCTGTGCTGCTGATCTGCTGTTCAGGGATAAGAGGGAGAGAGGGAGATGTGGGGGGAAACAGGGTCACATGTTGAGGGAGAAGTGAAGAAAGACGGCTATAAAAAGACTAATTATAAATGTGCGGATAGATATGTTGTAGGTGAGGAGGAGGGAGAGAAACGGGCTCACTGAGTGTGATGTAACCCTCGAGTGTTCTGTTGTAAATGATAAGAAGCAGTGGAGGTATGAGTAGCGGTGAAGAGTGGAGGGGTGTTTGGGGGTTGTAGAGAGAGGGAATTGTTTTTCTGTGAAATTAAGCTTGGAGAGAGAGGGGAAATAGATGAACAATGTGGGTCAGCAATGCTTTGAACTAAATAAAATAGAAGTAACCGTGTGTTGTAAAAAGTTTCACCGTCTTTGTCTCTAAACTTGCATTTGTCGGGCTGGTTTTTAGACTGTAAACATTAAGCCAACTGCCCTGTGAGCACCAGCTAAATAGTTAAAATACACTTTTAAGCACAGTTAGACTTGAGATAAGATAATCCTCCATTGTTTACTGTGTCTCTGTTGTTCACACACTTTGTCTCTGCTGTGAAGAAGACAAAGATGTGAACAAGAAGAACAGTTGTGTGGGCTTTCAGTTGTCTTTTCTTCCTGCTGAGCTTGATGCAAGTCAGTGTAAAAAATTGCAGCTGTTTTGCCCGTTGTCCCTCTCTTTTTCTCTCCCCCCCCCCCCCCTTTATCCCTTTCAAAGAATTTTCATTTGAATGAAAACCCTGCCTCAGTGTTTTGTTGTGCTCGGAGGGGGGAGGGGTCCAATTGGTCAGAATCCCTTTTGTGGTGGACCAATGCGAGCGCACCTCCCGCCTCCCACCCCGCCCCCTGTGCCTCGCTGAGGCTCCCGGCCTGACGTGTGATTGGCCGGCTGGGAGGAGCCAGACGTGGTAATAAAGCCTGTCCCGTCTGCTCCACTTCAGTGTTGAAGAGAGTTCCTGTCTATCAGCCGGAGAAGTGTGTGTGTGTGTGTGAGAGAGTGTGTGTGTGTGTGTATCAGTGTGTGTGGATGCTTTGTTAATGAGAGGCAAACAGAAAACAGAGAGCTCTGCCATTATCTGATCTGGACTCCCATCTCTTTTTAAACCCTCTCCAGGACTGTGGGACACTCCAGCTGATTTGCCGGCCTGCATTTTGTCTCAGATCACAGCTGGACAGGCAGACGGGCTTGACAGACGAGCTGGACAGAGATTGTGAAGGGGATCATAAAGGCTGTTGCCGGGTATCATTGCCGGCAGATCTACCAGACCTGCATTTTGGATAAAGAGCTCGGCTGCACTGTGGCTGACCGGTGACCCCGATCTGCAGCCTAACCCTCTTCTGGGTCACCACTGAGCTAATAGAGGTGGTCTGGCCGGGCCTGATGTGGAATTTGACCCCGACTGACCCTGTACCACAAGTAATTTTTCACTGAGCCTGTACTGGGAAAAAGGGAAGGATAAAAGAGCAAGAGGGGCGACAAACAAGAAAGGAAGAAGAAAAGGAGAGCAGTGAGAGCAGCAGCACAGCGACCGGTAAGGAAGTTAAAGGGGGCTCTGGGAGCGAGGGTGGGAGGAGGGGGAGGAGAGTGGGAAGAAAAGAGTACAAAAGAGCTATTTTCTTAAGCTTAGAGAGGACATGTGGGAGCTCTAAAAGGATGTTCGTTGACCATTAAAGCCCCAATTTCTGTCAACTCTCCTTCTGTCAGTTCTTGTGTTTGTCTGTAGTCTAACTTATATCTCCTCATGTCCACAACATTTTGGTGCTATAAATCATTTTTTATTACATTTAACGTGAAAGATTCTCTTGCTTTACTCTCGACTCTTTGCTTGTCTTTCCTTTTTTCAAAAACCTTTTGATTGATAAAAAAAATCTTTCTTTCTCAGCTCTTCCAGCATGCCGGTGGAGACCTTGCGGCCATCAGACGGGCGTCTGGCCGGGGTTCCCTTCACCTCTGCCATGCCCTTCAGGATACTTAACAAGGGTCCAGACTACTTTCGTCGCCAGGCTGAGCCCGGGGCCCGTAAACTGAGTGCTGTAGAACGTCTGGAGGCCGACAAGGCCAAGTATGTAAAGAGCCAGCAGGTGGCCCTCACCCGTCAGGCCCCCATCAAACCACCAATCATCCGCAAGCCCCTTGTTCCTCCGGGGATGATGCTCCAGTGCCAGATCAGCGCTCCTCCAGCCCGCAAAGTTCCCCGCTGCCCAGCTGATGTGGATAATGGTGGAGGGAGAGAGGGACCTGGAGGGAGAAGAGGTCCTGCTCTCAACTTGGATATTCTGAATAATCTTATCAATGATGTATGTGATGGACCAATGCCCTGTTCCCAGTCCTCTTCCTCCACCTCCCCCTCCTCATCATCTCCTTCGTCAGGAGCTAAGAGCATCGGCAGCAGCCTGTCAGCAGAACAGGAGAGGAGCAACCGACCCCTCAACAACCTCAAACCTTTGAATCACGGCACCATCAACTCGTCATCCACCTCCTCCTGCACTTCCTCTCCGCTCAACAACAACCCCCATGCCCCTGCAGCAGAACTTACTCGCCGCCCACCCCCTATACCGACAAGAGCACCCCGCATTGGGGTTCCAGGGCCCTATAGCTCCCCTAACTCAGTGACAGTGCGCAGGGTGGACGTTCGGCCTCAGGCTGACTTAAAGAAGCCTCAGAGGGCCCAGCTGCAGCCCCAGCTCAGGCCCAGACAGACTGCACAGGGCCAAGTGGCACACCCCCAGGTCCCACCTCCTCCACCCCCTCAGAACCAACCCCAACCCACCCCTCAGCTCAACACCCCCTCCCAAATCCTCCCCCCACCTCCAGCCTACCTGCCACCCAGCCCCATGCTGATCCGAGCAGGCATGATCCCGCCAGCCTCCCCCGCTTTCACCCGTATATCAAACGCCAGTTCCAAGGGGTCAGCCCGTAAGCACCCATCTTTGCACCGCTCCAAGTCGGACCTGAGCGACCGTTACTCCCGCGCCACAGCCGACCTGGAGCGCTTCTTCAACTACTGCGGGCTGGACCCAGATGAGGTGGAGGGCATGGGAGGAGTGGAGCGCTTTACAAGAGCCAATTCGGACATTGTATCCGTGTCCAAGCTCCGCAGCGTCAGTACGCCCAGCTCGGAGGCTGACCGGGTTAGGGAGGACGGAGGAGAGGAGGATGACGAGGACGGGCCAGCCAGAGCCAACGAACGGGTCCCCTACGGCATCTCCGTCATTGAGAGGAACGCTAGAGTCATAAAGTGGCTATACGGCATCCGTCAAGCGCGAGATGCTAATAACGCTGTCTCTAACGTATAGACTAATGAGGACTTGAAAGGTGACAAACAGGGAAGCAGTACTTTTTATGTGTATACATATGTCTGAAGAAGAGAAGCCCATGTGTTCATCTTCTGCTGCCTTACATCACATTTTAAGGATAATCTGGTAGTTGTTTTTACTGTTTCCTGTGACGACTCACACTTTTTTTGGAAATTACACAGCAGTGTTTTTTATCCGGGCTGCAAGTCAGGACTGCTTCCCTGCAAGACTAAATGGACGATACATTTCTCTTTTCCTTCCCTTGATCTTGTAACAATATTGGTATATGAAAGCAATAATAGACTGGTATAAATGATGATGGTGAGAATGAAGGCAGAGGATGTTTGCAATTGTGGTTCCTCACGTAAAGGTACTGTGTGTGTGCGTGTGTGAGTGCGTACGTGTACCAGAGATCTGCGCAGGACAAAGCCAGACTCGAACTTGGCTACAAACTGCTGGAGAGTCTGATGCTACACAGTGCAGTGACTGTCGAGAGAGCCAGCAAGAGAACCACGTTGATACTGTGAAACTAAAAGGCTTCCATAAACACGTTTGTATTTTCAAAAAAACAAAACCTTTTGGCTGAAAGACTGTTATTATACAAATTTCTGTTAGCATGCGAGTGAAACGTTTGTACATTTATTTTAGGGTTTGTCATCTCAACGAAGCACACAAATTACACTCACACAGATAATCACTTCACGGCACACACGTACATTCAGGTCAATTACAGTGAATATGGTAGCAGCTGCAGTTAGTGCTGTCTGTGTATCTGGCTGTAACATTTGTCTAGTTGTGTGTTTGCATCTGAAACATGGTCTCATGTCTTGGATTATGCTGCACTGGTGCAGCGAGAGAAATCTGTTTACTATGTATGTCTTTGGCACAGATGAGAGAGCAAGTCATATGAGAAGGGATGATCTCATAAGTGGATGGTTGAAGCAAGTGTAGCATGTAAAAGTTATTTTGCCTCCAGAGAGACGGAGAGAGAAAATCAAAGGATGGGCAAAAGGATGACTGAGAAGAGTATACTCATGGAGAGAAAAATCTATGCTGTATAAATATGTCTGCGGTTCTGAAGGTGTCTCAGGAAGATGTACTTGGCATACTAACAGAAATGGACCAATATTTATTTGGAAGATGTAACTTAATGTATTTTTTAATATTGGACAACATTGTGTACAGAATCCAGTCTTTGCTCTTAAGTGCAATCTGATAATATCTACTACAATTACAGTAAATGTAGGATCACATTTAAACACATGCAAATACATGCACCGGTCACATGATAAGTGTGAATTTTGTAAACCTGGGGGCTGCTACGAGTAACGTGTGCCCTGCTGCTCTGTGGGGAGCACTAAAGAGACTGTAGTGTATTTATTTGACTTCCTGTACAAGTTCTCCACCCTCTGCATCTACTTCCTTTTAACGTTTCAGGATATTCAGTATGAGCAACAGCCAGGTTTTCCTCTTTGTACATGTACCTATCGTAGGTAGATGAAGAGCAGCGCACAGCGGCAGTCAGATCAGAGGGCTGGAGAATGCAACAGCAGCGACCGTGAACAAAGTGTGCTGTTGAATCCGGCACTGGATGCCCAAAGAGTCTTCAAGTGAGATCCAAAATGCTTTACCATGGTGTATTCTAAACAATTAATAAAAATATTGAAGTACATTCTTGTTCTCTGTTTTTCTTATTTTTCTGGTCTTTGAATTTGGCTGTAAATATGGTGATTGGACCCACCTGGTTCCAGCATATGGCTGCAAACAGCCACTCCCCTTATTTCTTCAGTGTTTTGAGAGTTGATGCATCGCTGCTGCCAAATCCTTGGTTTATAATGTGAAATCTGGTGCAGGTCCAGTTCAGCAGAGGCAGGTGTTTGGCCCGTTTCAGCATCAATAATTGACACAGAGCACTTTCACTGAGCTCCCTTGGATGGTTTTTGTTTACTTTGATCGCATTTGAGTCGGACCGCTACATTATTTAGATGGCAAAATGTGGACACGCAAGCTCTCACTCTACTCTTGGACGTAGTTTCTCATTTAGTCGTTCGCATGAAATTGCACAGGTTGTAATATGACCGTGGGCCCACTGACTGCAGTCGGGAAGTCTTTTGGATGGCAAACACGGAAATTTATTAAGAATATTAGAGGAATTCTCCATTAAAAATCTTTTTACCTCCTGTAGGTTTGAAAGTTGAGTTTGTAGGTAACAGATACAGATGAAAACAGGTTTGATGGCAGAGATGTAGATTATGCTGCAGGAGAGGTTTCTTTGGATGTGACTCTGGGTCACTTTTGGATTTCATTGTAACTGTTTTGAATCCAAACTGATTATCTAAATGCAACTTGATAACTTCTTCAGTGAGACCCTACAAGCCTGGTAAACACTAACATCCTTTCAACTCAAGACTACTAAACCTCCCTGCGTGTCTCAATAGTCTGCGATCCAATTCACCATCACCACCAAGTTTTCCTCCTTGTGCTTATTGTCCCTGCACAGGATAGCTCCCAGGATCAAATGCCACTTCTGATATTTGAAGGCTTCCGCCGCACATGTCAGAAATCCCAGTCCCTTCACATAATGACATCATCGCGTGCATGATCTCCTCCAGAACGTGGCCTTGATTTACTGAGCTCTCAATTTACGGGTTTTGAGGATGTGGATGGCTAGAGGATTGGAGAAGTGTGGTGGAGTGGAGCCCGCTGTTGCAAATGATAAATATTGCTGCCTGGAGCCTAGGGCTGGGCATCTTGACAGCAGCCGCCTGATGTCCCAGGCAACTCTGATTAACAGCCAGCAACACTGAGGGGGGAGAGAGAGAGAGAAAAACAGACAGATCGCAGCAGTTTAAAGGCTCGAATATGGAACGGGACGAGAGAGGAAGTTGGTAGAAGATAGAAATGGGAGGAACAGAGAGATTCTGGGGAAAACTAGACAGATGCTGTGAGAGTAAAAGTGAGTTTATGCTAATCGGTACACAATGTGTCAGCTTTTATTAGCAAATAACCTCTTGGAGGTCTGAGAGCAGCTGTGCATCTCTGGGACTTTAATGTCCAATAAGTGAGATCAGCAGCTCTGCATTGGTAGGATACTGACTATCAATTTACATTGAAATTAAATCAGAAAATGTTTTGCCACTAATACAGTGTCACTGGCAAATGGCTTTAGTCTAGTCTTTTAGTAAATATGTATCACTTTAGTTATTTAATTATTGTTAATTTTACTGTAGTTTTAGTCAAAAAACTTTGTTTTAGATTTAGTCTTACTTTTGCTGTACACAAGCGCCTCTTAAAAACAAAAGAATTTCAATGAGCTGCTCACTCACTGTTCTTGTTAGCATTATTGCAACTAGCTGCGTTCTCCAGATCAATCAGAACTGGTATTAGAAGGTGTTTCGCTGCAGGCATTATAGATTAATTTACTCCATACATGTAATCCTTTATGCATGCAGGTAGTTGAATAAAACAAAATATATTTTCTAATACATTTTGTCACAGTCCTAGATTTCAAAAGTTGCTTTTAATTTAGTTAAATTAATCAGTATTTGTTTTAGTTAGTGTAGTATTGATGATATTAACACTGAAGTGATGAAAAATGATTGGCTCTGGATCATACGTTGGTACCAATCAATGACATATACGTAGATATGTCCTTCGTTGAGAAAATTGTATTGTTGACAGAAACAGATAAAGAGAAGCAGAGTCGTCTCCGTCCAGGATCGACCAGTTGCTCTGGTATGGTACGCGTCTTCACAACTAGGCCACTGACATCCAGAGAAAATGCTAATATTTTACCTGACGGGATTCTCTGTGGTGCTGAAATGTTGAAAAGTGAATTGTGTTTCCTAACAATTAAACATCTTTATTGTTAACTTCAAAGTGTGAAAAATCAAGGGTTTTGATGCAGATATGAAAGAAAGACAGAGATCCCAGATTGACTGTAGCTCCTAGGTTTTGTTCTAAGCTGTCACAGTTTTTTGTTTTGACCAACTCACTACATGATGTACACATTACACATCACCTTACATAAGTAACTAGTCAGTCTGGCATTGCATTTCCCTTGTTGAAATCGCTTAACAGTCTCATCGTTACATAACCAAGAGTGGCCACCTCTGACCTGCTCCCCGGGGTGATGAGAGGAGTCAAAAAGGCTAAATGCTTCAGCTTTGGGAAAGGAACACATGTCGTGGGAGGATAAGATGTGTCTGCCTGCCGCGGTCTCCCTGTGGACAGATGAGGACAACGCGCCAAGAACCATCTCTGTGTCATCCTCATACTCTGTCTCTCCCCACAGAGGCTGACCATATGTCCATATTTACTGAGAGATCAGCTGGGTTTTGGCGCCCAGTCAGGACACACACACACACACACACACACACACACACACACACACACAGTTTGTCTTTGCCTGTGCATGCTCTGTTGCGTGTCTCGGTCGTGTTTGTGTTCTTTTTTCAAGCAGTAAGTCCTCTGCTTCGAGTTTGTGTGCATGTTTAATGATTTTTGTGAGACTTGCAGAGGATGTTTCCAATCTTTGTGGGATGAAAACGTGTATGGCAGTGTGTTTCCTTTGCATGCATGCATACTTATGTCCGAATTTGTGTTTGTGTGCATGTTTGGCGTGTGTTGTCAGTTTCACTGTGACGGGGGGTGCTCAGTTAGGAACTGTATATTGCTTGATCCCAGTTGTACCGCTAATGTATGTCAAAGCTTGATATAGTCGTTCTGAACAGCCTCTGTGCACGGAGTGATAAGCTGATTAAGGCGCCGGGGCAGATGGGATCTCTGTGTTTTTGACTGTATTTGTGTGTGTGTGTGTGTGTGTCTTTCACTGGGACCTTCAGTATATCCCACGGGAAAACAAAACTGGGTTGTCTGTGTTAGCTTAACGTGTTGTTGCAGAGCGCTGCGTTGCTTCGCTTATCTCTCTCGGTCTCTATCTGTTCATCTGAATCATATCAGCTTTTGGACGCTGCCTGCTGCCTAAACACACCGCAAACTCTGTTTATTTATACTCCTCTATACAATTGGACACCACCCAGCCCGCCTTAGACAGGATCAAACGGCAAATACCCTCAATCTTAATTCAGGCTTTTAAATGTGTCTGGTGACAGTGAAGCCATTCACATTCATAGATTCATGTGTAAAAAAGGTAAAATCATCCATCCGAGTTTTGTTGTGAAATGTCAAAACTCATCTGCAGCAATTAAAACTAACATAATGATAGGTTTGATTTCCTGTACAGATGAGTCTTTGGGGTTTTTCTGGGCTGCAGTGGTGATGTGTTGGTCCAAGCGTGTGGACCAGTGAATTGGAGAGCGTACTGTCTTTGTCTTTGTCTTCTTTCCAACTCTGCAGCCTGCAGGGAGACACTATTTTGTGTTTTTCAAGGCAAAGCAATGCCTCTTTGCTGATGTCGGTAGAAAATAACAATGAAATTATGTTTCCATCCCTTCTAAGCTAAGCTTTTGCTGACACATAAATTGACGCTGTGGTTCAGACCATCGAGCACACTAAACGGACAAATCAACAAACCACTGAGTTGTTTACAGTCGTTGCAGCCTTCCACCTTTACTCTTGATGAAGCATGGTGTTAGTTCAAGCAGAGCACAGGCAGACACTTGTATTACTGTAGGTGATTGGCATCAGGTGTTTCAGTCATGCTTCACAGTCACTGGCTCACTCACCGACTGTGTCAGCTGACTGGTCATGTCCAGTCAAATCCATGGAGGTGCACAGTGCGGCCTCCGTAACATGACCCATCCCTACTGCTCTGTGGATACCCTCATGCCATGTTTGTTTGCTTTATGTGCTATTTGCTACAATTCTGCTATTTCTAATTGAAGCAAGATTCGCGTTCATTTACGTATTTATTAATCCTCATTGCTTCTTGGATTCTTGGAGAGCGTCCTCAAACAGCAGAGCCATTCCCTCCGAATCTAACTACCCATGTGCTTCGAATGACTAATGTCAACATTATTATAAAACCTTTCTCTGATTGATTTCAAAGATGACCGTTGTTTTTAGCCATGCTAGCTGCGTGGCTCTAATAATGGCAGTGTCGGTCCGTCACCACTTTGGTCCAAATTAAACTATCTCAAACACTATTGGGCGGATTGCTATAAAACTTTGTGAAGAAAGCTCATGTTTCACCAACAATATGTCCTACTGACTTTGGTAATCCCCTGACTTTTCATGTGGCGCCAATGTAAGGTCAGATATTTTGCTTTATTACCAAATACCTACATTTCCATCAGCCTCAGCTGTACTTTGTGTTTAAGGCTAATTAGCAAATATTAACATGCCAACACAAAAACTTCTGGTGATGAACAGGGTACACATTATACTTACTTAGCATCGGCATGTTAACGTTGAGCATGCTGATGCTAACTCGCCGTGCCTAATTACAGCCTCACAGAGCTGCTAGCATGGCTGTATAGACTTTTAATCATGTTATCTTCTTTCTTTGTTTTGTTTTTTACCACCAACACATCTCCCATCCTCTACCATCAGAGGTATTACAGCAAATCTGGGCCAGGACCTAAAGTATAATAATCCTTAGCCAGGGTTTATATAGATGATTTTAGTGTGAATATTTGTGTTTACCCTTGCGGATTATCACTTGTGTAGTACATTGCCAAGGGATTCATTATACAACTTGTGCCTTCATAAAGTAACTGAGCACTGGAAACGATACTTTACTGATTTCACCTCTTTTAATTATGAGTAATTATAGTAAATATGTAATAGATTTTAATGGAACAATAAAATTGTTAAGTTACAATAGTAATATAATAAAGATAATAAAAATAAACATAGCCATTAGGTATCTTTAATTTACAATGGCGTCCTGCTCAACCTCCTGAGCCACAGCCACCACAGTAATGTGAATCCCTCTAGGTAAGTAATGGCACTAAAGGGTACTTGAATTGTTCAAGATGTTTGGTACATTCACTGTCTGTCAGCACACATGTGGGTCCTGTGTTTCCCCACAAGAGAAGACAACAAGGGAGGATGAGCTGGAAATCATGAGAGGGCGTTGTGATTAAGACTGTGACGTTAAGATGCGTGTGTATAAAATGAGTTTTAGTGAGGTGAACTGTGGATGTTTCCCAACACTGACATACTCACAGACCACAACAAAGATTAACATTTCGTAACACACACACACACACACACACACACACACACACTTGCTGAGGTGCAGAGCTGAATTTGAACTGTAACACACAAACATCCTCACAGGAACCACATTAAGCCTGTTTTAGGAGAATAAGTGCACAGAGATATTGTTCATTCAATAATTTATTTTGCTTATAAAGTGGTGTGTGAAAGCCCATAAGAGACTGCACCACGGAGAACATGTCAAACCTCACCAACAAAGATTATCACTTCCTCTTGAAATGTTTTCTATTTAATGGACTTTAACCATTCCATGTGAAATGTGGCAGTTAGACATAAGTAACAGCACTAGAGTAATTTTAGTAATTTTAGTAATTTTAGTAATCTTCAACCTGGTTCTTATTCTCACAATTGCAGCCATTTGGACTACAGCTATGCACACAGGGAAATGCAGGGTCTAGTAAAAAACAAACTGGGAAAGCACCTCCTTTCCGAACTTCAATTTCACATAATTCATTCAAGTTCAACTGAAAGTAAACACAAAAATAGACTCCTGCATAGGCTGTTATTCTTCATCTTTTCTCCTTTCGATTGCACTTACCTTTCTTAAATTTATTAGAGGGCAGTAACATAAACAATCTTTTTTTGCTACTTCCATAGCATTTACACTCAGTAAATCAACAGCAACCCACAGCCTCACATGTAAAAAAAATCTGGTGTTTTTTTTTTCCGTTAGCCAGTAAGTACACTTGAAGTAAGTAGACACTATGCAGTTAGCTACAATAACTAATCCAGGGGGCTAATTTCTGATGTCTAATGAAGTCCAATGTCTTTCACTCTTGGGTATTTTCTTTCTGTTTTATGTTTCTCTTTCTGTCAATTCTGACTACTTTGACCTGACAATTTTATGACTCAGTCATGGTGCTTGGACCTAAGTGAAGACTTTCCGACCGGAGGTGGACTGACCTGTGGGTTTCAAGGCCTCAGACTCAGCCAAGCAATCTGGGAACAGATCTGCTGGACTTTGACACGACAACAGTCGCACGTGCAAACACTAAGCAGACATGCCCCGCAGGCTGTGTTTGGATCCTCCACAATCTTTTGCTCTCATGTAAATTCTCTTTCATTCAGTAGAGAGTACCTGCAGGGGAGGACAGAAGGTGGAGAAATGAGTCAAGATAACTGTGCTTTCTTGACAGAATGGGACATTCAAAAAAGCTAAACAGAAGCAAGGAAAATTGGATCTGAACATACGACATAGCAAATCTTAAAAGCAGCGTGAAGGATTTTTTTTTTTGTGAGTTTGGAAGGGAATACACACCGTCCATCTGCAGCCAAAACAAAATCTTTGGCCAGCAGCTCCACAGCAGCAATCAGCGGAAACATGGAGTTTACCCGCCTATAAAGGCTGCCAAATGCACATAAAATGTGACTGGCAACTGTGTGAGAGAGAAAGAGAAAAAGAGAGAGAGGCTTAATATTTACCTAACCCCTGACTCAATGAAAATTCCCCGTCTCTGAATGACAAACATCATAGCTACAATATAGGAAGTTTCCCACCCTGCTGTTATTTCCAACTTTCAGGTCTCCTGCCACTTCAGATTCACAGAACTGAAGTTAAATTTCAGTCGTGGTATTTAACTTATTATATACAGTAGGTGCTGATTATTTTAAGCCTTTACAACAAAGTGGGAGAATAAAAAGCACTTTGTAAATCCAATTTATAACCTCTGATTCCTCTGAAAGAAAAACTGTGAATGGAAATAGTTAAAAGAAAGGAGCAAACAAGACTGCAGGCAAGGATATAGTCCAACAAGGGACATTTCTGTGTAAAACAATTCTTTTAGTGGTTGTGTGTTAAGTTGCAGTGCACAACTCAGATTTTTATGTGACAGAATTGAATAGAAACCAAAACGTGGTTGGGATGGCAAAATTCCTAAAATATAGTAGCAAAAAGATTAGTTTTCTTGTAAAGTGATTCATAGTAAAAGGACAAAAACACGCAAAACTACTGTTGCAGTTGACACGATTTCATCCTGTGTCCATTAGTAGCTCTAATGAGGCAGAAGGCTGGAGGCCTCGACACGTCAATGGAACTGATGGGATCTTTACAGCTGAACATTTGACGTGTAAACGTATGACCTATTAACCACTTCTCCATACGTAAAAAGCACCATGATACTGACTCAGTGTTGATTGACCCAATCTGTCCCGCACTTCTCTGTTGATTTCCACAGGCAACCTTTTGTTTTGACTGAGACTTATCCAGAACTAAAATACCCTGAAATGATGATTCCACTTCCTTTGGAGTAACTGCTTCTAACCTGGAACGAATATCTTTGACATGACGTCCAAAAACACTCACATGCAAGCCCAATCAAAGCACACAAGCTGAATGTGTAGTTGAGTCAGACAATGAACCAGCACATTCCCCTCTGTACCTGTCCTCTCCTGTCACAAGTCTTATTTCATTCATAATCATCTTCCTCTTTCCACCCAGTCTCCTGTTTTTTTATTCCCTGTAAGTATCAACTCTGACCCGATTTCACATGTGCACACAAGTCAGGCACAGGCTTTTTTTCACGACTGCGTGTTTGATAAGCAATCAGAAGTTTTGCCTTTGGTTGCAGAAATAGACGTGTCTTTGGAATGAGAGATTTCTGAGTGCCTGGAAAGTTCAAAGAGCAAAAGAGTCATTATTTTGCAGATGTGTACAAAATGACTTACTGAAATGAAAGTGGAACTCATTTTTAAAAAGCACAGGGAGTTGTCACCCATTTACAGAACCTTCTACTCCAAAGTCGTCGTAATGCTTGAATTTTTAATCAGTGCCTGATTAAAAGCCTTTTTTTTAGTTTATCTAGTTTAAAGTCAAACTGAAATTAAAATTCATTTCTGCAAAAGAAACCCCAACAACAACAAAATATAAGATACAAGTATATCGTTGGTGTTAGTTTTAACAAGCACTTACCTGGTCAAAATAAAACAAATGCAGCCATGTACCATTTCAGCAGGTGCTGAAACAACATGAACGAAAAGTACCGACTAGTGGGAATCAGGGCTAATATTAGAAATGTAATATAACTGGCTGCCACTTTCTGAGTTGACTCTAGTTCACCTATTAGTAGGACGGTTATATCTTAGGCCAAATATGTTTAATAGCTGTAGCATCATTAAAGTTTCTATTTCCTTACACAAAATTTCAGAGAATTCAAATTTCAGATTTTAAGAGATGAGGAGATTATTTGCAAGTAACATCTAATACATTCTGTCATATGGTCAGGTCAGTCACGGCTGGCCACAAGTGTTGTCTTTAGCAGAGTTGTTTTTCAGAAATCTACATAGTGATGTACATGTGTGCCTCGATCGCCTTCTCATGTGCCACTATAGTCATTATGACGATTGGTCACGGGGCCTCATGTGCTTAGAGAATGTGTGTATGTGTGTGCGTGTGCCAGTTGTCTCTTAGAGTGGACCGTTGAACCACAGCTGGTACTCAGTGATACAGTAAAACGGTCATGAGCAGCTGTCATTCGGAGTGAAATGAACTGTGGGAAAGTGTCTCATAGAGACAACAACCAGCCAAGTACAGTGTGTTTGTGCCAGTTATGATGTACCAGGTTAAAACAACACACAGCAGACTGTATGTGTATATGTTTGCCTGTTTCAAAATAAGTTGAACTGATTTGTATGTGTGGACCAAATTTAAACCGTTTCCTTGTGATCAGCAACAGCAGCACAGTGAGCGTGTTGAAAAAAACTTGCTTGATGGCTTCATCTGTACTTGAAGCATGGCCGTCCCAGTAGAGCAGTTCCCAAAGGATAAAAATGGGCCTGATGCTTTTACAACTCAAGTTGAATTCAAGTTGATTCAGCCGCTGACTCCCCACCGAGATGGTAAAGTGTCTGAAAACCTCCCATGGAGAGAACTTCGATTTCACAAATGGAAGGGAATTAGTAATTAATTGAGCCCAAATCTCTTCCTCCATCTCAAAACAGCCTGGAACAAAGACAGACAGGAAGCCCAAACAGATACACACAGAGACAGAATCACACTCAATGTAAATAATGCACACAAACAGCAAATGTCTCACAAACAATGACAGCCCTTTATTTCTGTATTTCAGCTCTGCTTTCATCCTCTTTTGTCTTTTCTCCCTCTTCGCTGAGGTAAGGAGCTTTTTGTGGAGTAGAAATCCTGCTCTGATTACACATGCACGATGTAGCCCACTTTTGGCTGTAGCTAATGTCTGTAAAACTGCCTCCGTAAGGCTGCAAAGCTTATACTCGGCTGCACAATGAGGCTCCTCACCCTCTTTTCTTTGTTTCAGTTAAGCATGCAATATGTCACACAGACAAACACACAAGCAAACTTCTCTTGCATACTAATGTGTCATCTTGAACGCACACATATGCATTACACGCCCATCACCTATTCCCTAACATGTCAGATTATAGTAAATGAAGCACTGCTCTGATGGTGCAGAAGCTAGAAAACACTCTGCTCATGACAGAGCTTTTGACGCAGTATCAGTGACATCTCATGCACAGAGAATGAAAGATGTTCTGGTGAATCAAACACTGTTTTAGCTGCTGCACCCTCTCACATCCAGACTGTGTAAACGTTTGTCATGTTGAATCTGTGTGTGGTGAAATGGTGTTGGAAGACTGGTGTTCTTCCAGTTTTCTTCAGGAATCTGTTCTGTCAAATGCCAAATTTTCAGGATCATAAACTGATTTAGAGGGCTGTCGTGGCAGTTTGTCACACTGATTTTATTTTATTTTAACACACTGCCTTCTTTTCATCTTCCATCCCAGGCTGCACAGAATAACACAACCAGACTGTTACTAAATTAACAGTGCAATGAACTATGGTGAAATAAGTGGAGCAGTTTTAATGTGAAATAACCTGGTGATCCAGCAGGAAAACCTCCTGATATGTAGGTTACTGTAGGATGTTGTTTCTCATCTCGTCGCCCCACTTCACCACTCATCTTTCTGAGGAAGAGTCCGTCTGTGAGCCTGGATTAATATTTCACTATTGTTGTACAAGGGATTTGTGTGAGTGTGTGTGTGTATGTATTTGTGAGAGTGTTTGTGTCCATCATATATGTGTGTGTGCATGCGTGCATTTAGGTGTGCATGTGCAGAGGCTTAACTGTGTCCGTGCGTGTGTGTGTACAGATTCATCAGTGCAGCATGGTTGCATCTACTGTACTGCACGTCTGCCTGACTGCTTCTGTGAATGCCTTCATGCACTTGCATGGGTGTGTTTGCTCAAGCGTATTTGCATACATCACACTTGTGCTATTTTATTTAACCATTATCACTTTATCAAGTCAAAGGTCACTGATTTGTTCTTGGTTCTCGATAACAAGCCCTGCAGACAAACAACAAACCACACACTGACTGTTATCTTCAAACCTTGTACTACACATAAAAGTATTCAGACGCCTTCACTTTTTGGATACTTTATTGTGTTATAGATTTCATTGATCAAATTGATGTGGGACCTGCCAGAAGGAGCACTCTGAGTAAAAGCTGAGGGCACCCTGGTAAAAGGTGTATGAGTGCAGCCCTGGAATCTGTCAAAGGGCAGTTAAAGGACTCACTTAAAGATCATGAGGAAAAAGATTCAACCAGGTTCTGCTCATCCGCTGACTAACACATCCTTATGATGAAGAATAGCGGTGCAGCATCATGCTGTGGAGGTGCTCCTGGTCAGGATTGAGGGAAGGATGAATGCTACCAAATACAGAGAGGTCCTTGAAGAAAACCTACTCCAAAGTGCACATGCAGGGTTCACCCTCAGCAAGGCAATGGCCCAAAGCATTCAGCCCAGCTAAGTCCAACATAGAGGAAGCTTATTAGCTGTGTCATTCCATGAAACCGGCACTATTTGAGTCCCTCTGACCATTTTCAGTGTATTTTATCTATAGGGTCAACAAAATCTACTTTTAAAAGCTACTTATATCAATTAAAATATTCCCTTTAATATTGTGTAAAAACATCACATACATTCTGTCTTTACATCAAAAATTCTCTTGTTTTGTCAGTTGACAGCGCCTATTTTGTCATGTTCCTCATGACCTTCTATGAAAGTGTACTTGGGATATAACTAATAGAATTTTAAAAAGGTCCATACATTTTACCATTTACTTAAATATTTATCTGTGCTCTTTTGCTGTTAATGGTTTTTTTTCTAAATAAATTCACGATAATTCATTCAAATCACATTATTTAGCTCTGTATCTCAGTAACCCCTCAACCCCCTCACACAAATCATTCCACTCCACATAAAAATAATGAAGTGATGATTGTGTGACAACAACAACAGTAAATTACGTCATATAAGTCTTATAATATATATGATTTCTTAATCTCACGCAGACTATATACTCTCCTGTTATTCACCACATTTAGAGTAGGGGCCATCTGAGGGAAAAAATCACAACCCCCGTTACTTTTTTCATCATAGCAGAGTTGTGAGATCGGGTTGTATTGTGTTTAGACACCTTGGTTGTGAAGTTGTCCAGTTATTTAAATGAATTATTGTATTTGATCAACAGTCTTTTATACCACATGCCTATGTTAAATGTAATGATGTTTATGTGAAAGCTGCATTCTGCCTACATTTTCACATATCAGTGATAAGTCAATTTCTCTGAAACAATGTTTGATTTAATCATATCACATCATCATCAATGAGTCTATGATGGCACCAACAACAGCGGCACACACACAGGCATCTTTCTTTACCACGCTGGTAATGAAGGCTCGGAAATGACTGTATTTCTCAAGGGAAATCAAGATGGCTAATCTCCACCCATCTAGTGTATACAACTTTTGCTTTTTGTGAGTAGCCTCATCTCATTATACAACTCTGCATAGCTCCAACCCTTATTGCAAACTGAACCTAAACCCAATTCTAACATTGACTCTAGTCCAATCCAGACAAAATGTCCTCACTTTCACTTTTGGGTTAATAAAACTCAGTTCAACTTCAATTTAATCGATTGCCCGTGAATGGTTAAATACTTTAACGCAATGTTTATATAAAATCATACAGTGAATTTCATTTAAAAAAACAACTATTTCTAATCTATGCTGTATGTGTCCCTTCAACCCCATTACCAGTCTCAACCCTGTCACACCTACATTTTATTACTATTATTTTTTTCATTTTAAGAAAAAGTAATTTCATATTGGTGGATCTATGTCTAAAATGTTTAGAGCTATCATGATTTTAGTTGAAATTCTAAAGTTAAACAACATCTTTGATAAAAAATGATAAGGTTGCTGTCACAAAAAGTGCCAATTTCAGGCTTAAAGCAGAAGTATGAGATTTCATGTTGCTTTTATATTTGCAAGAACTGAATTGAAAAGTTCTGAATACTTGGTTATTGTGTGTATGTTAAATCTACACCACAATAAACTGTGCAAAAAGTCAGAATGCCACTGTAGGCTACATGTGGTGGCACTGATTGAATGTTTGTGGCTTTACCATTACATTACACACAATAGCCTGTGGTTTTCTTTATGCCTCTTGTAGCATTATCTCATATTCATAACAGTTTAATTCCAACTTGTGCAACTTTTTGTGGCCCAGGAAAAATCGTCAGACAGTGTGTAGGTGTGTTTATGAGCCCAGCAACCGATACAGACCGATACAGACTCAGATATGGTACTGTGAGTCCACTAGAGCTTCCACACTGATGATGTCATATTCATGTAAACTGTAGGCTGTACATTACACATCGAGAGAGAATAGATTATTGTGTGCAACACTTGAGAATATTTATTATTGAGTCATAAAAACTGATATGGTTAAGTGAATAGTGCACATTGCTTTTCCCTCTACTTGCCAGTTGGTAATTGAGCGATTTCTCCTCCTCCGGCTCTATAATGGGCTTGTCATGCTGTGCTGCTCAATGCATCTTCAAAAGGAACCAACTCTCTGTGGCTCAGAGGCGAGGGTTGTAAACTAGGTCGCCAGAATGAGCAAAGGAATTTTGCAAGACACGAAAGAAAGTTTGTGTGTGTAGGGGGAGCTAAAATAGTGCATTATTAAGGTGTAATGGTGTGGGCCTGAGCAAATGCTTCTGGTTTGATTTATTTGGGTCTGGGGAGACACTTCTAAATGTGGCTTGTGTGCTTTAAAAATGCCATAAAGGCATTCATTTATCCAAGTGGTGCATTTCTATCGTTTGTTTAAGAGAGTTAATGTAAAACTGAGGCAGAGTTGAAGGTAAGATGAACAGTGAAATCGCGAGGGGTGCAGTGGGAAAAGAGGACAGAATGTGCCTCTGCCAGCATTATCAACAAATTCAGACAACTCTTATCAAGGCTGACAGTCAGATAAGGGTATGTTTTAACCTCTGAGACCTTGTGCATGAGCATTAAAATGTGCCACTGACTCATGTGTGTAAGAAGTGTATGATAATGATGATTGTATTCTCCTCATCTCCATCCATTTTTGTCTGATCGACATTGTCACGTCCATAAAAGGTGTCACACCATTAAAAGCCCCCTATCATTCCTTACCCTTATGCTGGTGGATAGGAAGAGGCACAGGTGTGTGTGTGTGTCTGTGTGTGTCTGTGTGTGTGTCTGTGTGTGTGTGTGTGTGTGTGTGTCTCTAATGGTGTGAGACTGAGGATAATAGCCTAGTTGAGTGCCAGACATTGGAAGCTTTTACATTTAACGAGGTGAGATCCCATGAGCCTTTTCAACATCTCCCTGGCAATCAGAGACCACAAACTGCAGCTGTGTGTGGACATACAGTAAGCAATTATGTCTATCTTTGCATTTATGTGTGTGTGAGAAAGACAGAAGGCTGTGAAGTGTTAAAGTATTATTTAAGGTGTTTGTGAGTGTGTCTTCGGAAGTGTGTCACAGTAGCATCTTCCTTAAGATTGTATATGCATATGACCAGTAAAACAGAGCTGCGTGTTTAACTCATGAAATATGTAAACAGAGATTGGGTTTGCAGTTTTGTCTTAAGCCTGGCCCTTTGTGTGTGCGTGTGTGTGTGTGTGTGTGTGTGTGTGTGTCTGCACGCATGCATGGGTATGTACTGTGTGTGTGTTTGTGCGTGCATGTGTAGAACAGGTGTAGATGAATTATAGAGAGGCACAGGTTTTCTGAGATCAGGTTATCAGAGAAGAGTACCAGCTGTAGCTGCAACTAATGAACACGCAGCCAAACTGACAGTGTGACGCAGTGATACACAGGCGATCCATTTAGCAGAATCTAAGTGTTAGGGTTAGGAATTTAGCAGTTTTGTCATTTTAAAATCTTCAGGTCAAAAAAAAAAACAAATATGAAAAAGTCAAGACATCTCTCATGGCAATAAAAAGAGAAACTAGTTGTTCAGATTTGGCTCATTTACCATGTAAATGAAAATGGTTGTGCAGCGGAATTTATTGTTGGAGGGACAAGTATGTAGTCCATTAGCATGGTTTGGCCATATAGCCTGTGGTTGTGGGATCAAAAGGAACAGAAAAAGGCAAATTCTCATGGTTGTTCATGCGAGAATTCTCATATGAGAAGTATACGCCTCAAATAGGACTGGCTAATAAAATGGCCTGGAAGTGAGTAGACATAGCATCTCATATTTCAGCTGATGCATGAAAGTGGTGGAAAATGAAGGCACTGCATCAAAGGGAAGGTCGGGTGAGAATGTACTTCAGTGGAAATCATGGGAGGGATTAGAACAATCTGGTGATCTAAGATAGTGACATATTTTAATAGCCTGTATTATTTCTGTGCTTTTTACATTGGGTTGATTCCTATTGACACAATATGTTACAGTAAATAAGTGCAGTGGTAGATCAAGCTTCCAAGATTACTAATTTAACAAGACTGAGAGTCTACAGCCACACTAGCAGCTCTGTGAGGCTGTACTTAAGCACAGCTGTGCTTGTTTTTTTCTTAGCTAAACAGCATGCTAATGTCCACAATGACAAGTATGTTCACCATTTTAGTATGCTAACATTTACAGCTGACGCTGATGGGAATGTCAGTTGCAGGTATTTGGTCATAAATCAAGGTAGATCAACAGCTGGAGCTGATGTAGAGAGAGAGACACACACACACAATTATAAGGAGTGCACTGCCCGGGAATCGAACCCGGGTCACAAGAATGGGAATCTTGTATGATACCACTACACTAGCAGTGCTGACAGCAGACAAAGCCCTGCTGGGGATCCGGCTGAGAAGTGAGAAAATGGAGGCGGAGACAAAGCTGAGGGTAAAAGGGAGGACATTAACATGGGAAGAGGGAGGCCGAGAGGGGGTGTGGGGGAAAAGAGGGTCAAACAAGAGAGGATTAGAGAGAAAAGGGGAAAAGACGTGGGTCCAATGTGGAAAGATTTTATTAAAATTTTAATTTCTTTTTGTTACGTGGAAATGGAAAGGCCATTGGTGAATTGTGGAGTGGTGACATCAGGATTTAGCCAAACACTGCAATGGTTGTGAACACGTGCAAGAAATCTGTCTGCTCATGCATAACATGAGACGGGGGGAAGGGGGGCGTTGTATATGTCTCTGTGTGTCTGTGTGTGTGTGTCGCTGTTGTGAGCATTGAAAAAAGAGGCCAGTTAAACGTGGAGTTGAAATCCTTAGTACGAGTCCAGATGCAGAGAGGACTGCTGCTTTTGATGTCAACATACATTCAGTGTGTGGGGAGAGTGGTGTAACTGAAACAAAGCAATCTACATAAAGTATCTGCTTTGAATTGTGGTAGAGATGAGACCCAGGTTCATCTACTGGCTGTCACTTCAAATAATTACGCGCATATTATAATATCATGATTTTAAAAGGATGAATTAGACAGCTCATTTTAATCAGTTTTTGTTCCATACAATAAATATGATTTCATCTGAAGGAATAGTTTGGCTTTCCCTGAAATACACTTTCTTTCGAGTTAGATGAGAATTGATGCCACTCTCATCAAAGTTTTAAAGATAGAGCTAAAGCCTGCAGTCGATTAGCGTAGATTAGCATGAAGATTGGAAGCAGGGAGAAACAACAAGCCTGGTTCCCTTTAAAGTAAAAAAAAATATACCTACCAACATCCTTATAGCTCATAATTACCCTGTTGTATTGTTTAATTAATCCACACACTAACAACAAAAAACGAGGAGTTACGTGCTGTAACTATAGTGCACTAGTTCCACACAAAGAAATAACCACAGCAAATGCGGTATGTGTACAGATTGAACAAAGGAGATACAGCATGTTAATATAGTGAGCGTATATAGGCGTATTTTTTTATTTGGGCAAAGCCAGAAGAGCTGTTTCTCAAAGCCTCTCCAGACTTTATTCTAAGCTAATAGACTCCGGGCTCTAGCTCCATAGTTAGCAGATAAACATCAGACTGATATCAATCTAATCCAACTTTCAGTAAGAAGAAGAGTGTTTCCCAAAATAAATGATTCCTTTAAGTATACTGTTTAGAAAACTGTCAAGAGGATGTTTGCATATCAGAGTCAACCCAGCATCAGAAGTCATTTTTCTTGTTTAAATAACAAACAGAGATATTCTATCTTGTATCAACTGATATGTGACTGTTAATGTAATATTTCATTTCAGGTATTTAAATGCATTTTTAGGGACATTTTTCTTATTTTCTACAGTGTACTCGATGAAAGCAGACTATATCCACATCATATTTCCTTTTTAAATTCCTCTTGACATTTGAATGTGAGCATGGCTAACGGGACAAAGATCTAAATCCATCGAGATATCATCCTTAATTCTAATAAACCAGGCAAATGATGCCATTTCTCAATTTTAAAACATCAGCAGTGGTGCTTTCTGTTATGGATTTAACTAGGGGCTTCTGTATGTGAAAGGCTGTTCTGATAAGTTCAGCTCACAGAGGCTGATTCTGCCTGATGACCTACAATTTTCCTCATTATACTGAAGAGAAATGGGGGTACTTAGAGGGGAAAGGGTGATTAGATTGATGATTACAGTAAACCTCTTTCATATTGTCTGCTGGGTACATAAGAGAAGCTGGGTGTGAGGATATGTGGTACTAAAGAGGATGAAAAGTGGGGGTGCAAAGAAGGAGAAAGGGGGTGACAATAGAGGAGATGACTAATGACTACAGAGGTTGGAGAGCAAAGAACAATGTAATGTATGGAGCAAATCCACCAGAAATGGTTTCTGGGAATTCAGTGATGAGATTCATTGGAAAGACATATTTAAGGCAGACTTTCAAGGTGAGGTATCGTAGAAAAAAAAGCGATAAGCAGAGTTTGCTGGCTGAAGAGCACTGAAGGCAGATTATGATAAACTGTTGTTGACTCCCGGCTTACAGCAGGTTGATTGTTCATCTGTCTGTTTTCCCCACAGACTATTGGACACAAAACCAATCCTCTTACATATACCCGGACTTGCAGCCATCTAATCCAGGGCCTCTTATTCCCAGTCCGTTCCACACAGTCATGGAGAACTGTGGATTTTTTCCCAATCTGCATGCATCAGTTATTGATTGGAAAACCTTAACTGAAAGCATTTACTATAACATGCAGAGAGTAGTACAAATGCATTTGTACTTTTTAGCACTTTTGGTTCCATTTTGCTGAAGTCTACTGATCAATGCCAGTAGAAACAGTCTTTTGAAAAAGGTTCTTCTGCACTCTTGGACTCAATCTGCTATAACCTTGAACCACAGACATGTATCAAGCTTTTGGTTTGCCAATAGGATGGAGACATGTAACGTAAAAATATACAAACAATTCAAAAGATATAGCGATTAAAATCCATCCATCCATTAAGTATAAAGCTAGAGCCAGGAGTTGATTAGCTCAGCTTAGCATCAAAATTGGAATTGTTAAAATGTGCCAACGCCTGTTAAGCTCACTAATTATGTGGTTATGTTGTTTCAAAACTATTTCTGGTCAGATCTGGCAATCTGATGACAAGACTCCAGAACGTCACTGCACCCAGTTGTTTTTACATTTCTGTTAGTCTACAGATACCATGAAAAAATACCATGTGTTGTGCAGGGAACTCAGATGTGCAAGCAAGGGATTTAAAAATTTTGTTTTGATGGAGCCAGGCTAGCTGTTTCCCCTTGCTTCCAGTTTTTATGCTAAGCTAAGCTTCATACTTTACCCACAGACATTTGTGGTGGTATGAGTGGTATTGATGTTCTCATCTAATTCCTGGCAAGAAAGCTAGTAGCATGGGTCCCAAAATGTCAAGCTATTTCTTTGATTTATGTGGACATAAGGTCAGAGGCACACGGAATAAAGTTTGTAAACAATTCAGAGTTGATTAAGTAGGATTTAATTTATTGAAGCTGTTAACACAACATACAGGAGACATAGAGCAACAGTATCATTCATTTTAAGTCGCGTTTGTGTCCACCTGACAAAAGTCCAATATTCACTCTCCTTTTTGCTCTGTTTTCTGTCTCCACCAACTCCTGAGGGGAATAACGGACTCATTAGCTGCTAAAGGATCCAATATGTTCACCAGCTAGTTGCTAACTTTGTCTGTTTGCTGTTTGCTGCTGGGCAAGTTGCATACAGTCGGTTTATCGGAGCTTTACCCACTGAAAAAAGCTGCCTGTGTAACAGTAGCCAGCTAGGCTGTGCAGTGAGTAAACCTCACTCCCCAATGCCTTAAGAGACATGCTAAAGACAGATGCTAGCGCCCATAAGTTTTAGACTTCTTGTTAGCGAGTCCGCCTCCCAGACCCCATGTCGGAAGTTTGAGTCCGGCTGTAAAGTACAACCTCGGGGCCGGTTACACCTGCTATGACTGAAAATAACGCTGATGAGAGCAGAGAGAGTGAACATCAACATTAAAGTTATGTAAAACCAAAACAATAAGCTGAAAGACTCTAAAATGCTCCAAAGAGCTGAGGGGAACTGCTGAGTACATTGGTCATTAGATGCACAATTTATGCAAATACATAGATAAGAGCATCCTTAACTACCTGATTAATTTGTCAAATGTCAATGCTATAAAGAATAGATAGACAGCTAAACTTCATCGCCAGTCCTTGGCAGGCAAAATCCACAAATGACATCAAATGTTCTAATTCAGACAGAGGTACAGAGAATAAGCATTGCATCACACAAAACTGAAAGCCCTTTCCATCATTATCAAAATACTCTTTGTACTTTGTGGTTAATAATCTCATGATTGCTTATGTTCCAGCCACGATTTCAATTGTGATTTAACACTACAGTAGAGCAATGTCTGATAGTGCTGAGTTTGTGTTCCAAAAGTTTGGAGCTCTAATAGAGAAAGCTGACTGGCCAAATTCAGTGGACCTGTGCTGTGCTACACAGTCGCCTCTGGTAGATACCTGATGTTATGTGAACATTTGACTGCGACACTTCTTGGATTTAACTTAGATTATAAGAGTAAAGCTGCCCAGATGTGGAGTACAGCTGTGTTTCAGAGGCAGGTGTCTTAGGTTTAGTGTAATCAAAGCGGAAATGTGAGCAGCCCTCATGGAGGGACTGAGGCCCGACGCACAACATTCATCACATGTATGTTATTAACACTTTAACTCCTTCACACCACGTGTACACGTCCTAGCTTTATGTAATGCTGTAACACTGTCCACTAACTAATGGTGGCATGTCCACATAGTTGTGTTGTGGTACCACTGTGAATCATAAGTAGTACTATTTTTCCCACTATTTCTTCTGTGTGAGTACTTTTCAAACATGTCCAAGTTTACATAAAGGACAGGAAAAATCAATAACAAAGTCCCTTTCTGTACAAACTTTCTAACATCAGTGCTTTTAGGAATTGTCTGTCTTTTTATCAAACTGGTTTCATCTGGCAAAACTCACCTAAGTAATAAAATAGATTTAGCAGATAACAGCTTTGGCTCTAATAACGTGTTGGCAAGCTGAACTGGCATCCACGTAGTAGATAGTCAAACCTCAGATGGCGAAAAACAATGCAGAAAAAGTGATAGAAATATCTTATTTATGGTTGTTTCATGTATTAGTGTGAGGAATGTTACAGCCTCCTCATCGTTCCACACAGGTGTGATGTTTTCAGCTCGTCAGTGGAAGCTTGAGTGATGTTTAAGTCACATGCTTCATGAACGTCATGATTTATACACTAAGTCTGTTTCCATTCCAATCCACCAACTTTTCTACCTCTATTTGAAGAGTAAGAAATGAAAACATTTGAAATGTCATTCGAAAATGAAAGCAATTGAAATCTCAGCCGACATGCAACTGTTGAAAATTAAGTTGAAGAGTTAAGGCCAATTTATACTTCTGTGCTGTAGGTACACCATGGCCAGACACGCACCTCTCCAAATATGTAACTACACGTTGCGGCGAAACAGCCTGCTAGAACCGTGATTCGTTGGCTTGGTAGCGTCACATTTCCTCCTACGCATTTCCAGCTCGGCCTTCGTCTTCTGCATCAATCGGTTCAAGGGTCGTACACACCAACTCCTTCGATGCCTTCTCTTGTTTCTGCATTTTAGTAATTTCACTAAAGTAACTGCTATTCAACATCCATCAGCTCCAACTCCAACATGCTCTGCTCAGTTTCATTCGCCATTGTTTGTAGTCAAGTCAAGTCGGCTTTGTGTATATAGCACATTTAAAAACAACAGGAGTTGACCAAAGTGCTTTCCAAGAACACAACACACACACAAATATAAGTATAAACAAACAAAAGAACAAAGAATATATACCATTATGTATCCAAATACACAATAACACACGAGTCCAGCAATACACAGCAATAAAAGGAATATGAGTATGAGGTGAGAGAGAACAATTAACAATAAGGGACAGAATCAGGTAAAAACCAGAGAAAAAAAGTAGGTCTTTAAATTAGATTTGAAGTTCTTAATGGTGAGGCAGGACTTGATATTAGATGGAAGACTATTCCAAAGGCTGGGTGCAGCAACAGAAAAGGCCCGGTCACCTTTAGTTGTAAGACATGAATAGGGTACTAAGAGGAGTTGTTGTGAAGATGACCTGAGCGACCTAGGCACAGAATATGGAATCAGCAAAACAGTAATGTATATTAAACACAAATAATAAAATTTTAAAATCAATTCTATATTTTACAGGTTACCAATTTGAACCATTTGTAGTCGAGAAAGTGTTGAATGGGTCAACCCCCACATACAGGGAATTACAGAGGTCTGGCCGTGAGGTGTGGAAGCCTACACCAATGAAGAAGAAGAAGAAACTTACAACAGTGGAACATAGAAACTACTAGACACCCACCCACAACGGCATGTAGTGGCGTAGACTCGGCTCAGAAGTACAAATTGGCCTTAAAAGATGAAAGCAGTTGAAGTGTCACTTTACATGTCAGTAGTAAAAGTTGTTCATTTCAGGTGAAGTGGAAGTGCTTTCAGGTGTTGAAATGAGGTGTGGAAATTGAATTGTCAGTTGATTGTCACTTATGCATGAGTTGTGAAAGACATCACAACTCCAGTCACACAGACATCCTAAATGAGCTGACCACTGTGAATGTTTGAATGAAGAAGTTATTGGGAAGTTTCCCCCAAAAAAAGTGTACAAAAGAAGAAGAAGAATACAGACATAAATATGAGTTTAAGAGTGTGGTTAACAGAATTTGGCACACATATTAACTTCAAACCTCCCTTCTGCCTCTATTAAAACACTTTTCTCTGTTTTGAAAATTGTCCTCATTTGAAAATGTTCTCATAAGAACGTTCCAGCAGTAACATTCAAGTCATTTACTTGTTTTTCTAAGTCAGTTCCATCAGTGGAATTGCTGCTATTCATACACCACAATGTAAGCTGAGGCAGAACAGAGGAACGGTGTGGAATTTCACTGGCGAGAGTGTGCGCGTCTGTATCTGCACGTGTGTGGGTGTGTGTGTTACTGACTGCTAGACAGTGTGTGCGCTGTATCTTTCTATCTGTGCATATATATGTGTGTGTCTCTCTACGGTTGTACTTCTGTAATGGTCACCTCCAGGCGAAAGAGAGCTAATATCACAGTGCATTGGTTTCTGTTCCTGGTCGGGACATGTTATTATAGCCTGTCGTGTTGTCATGCCCTCTACACTGCAGGGCCCTGTTCTCTCTGCTCCCTCTATCACATTCCCACATCACTAAAGCCAGGTAAGAGATCGGATCCAATTGCTGTTTCTGTCAGAGCTGAACATTACTGCTCCAAGACACACACAACCTTATTTTCCACCGTGTCTTTTTTTAGTTCTCTCTCAAAAATGATTAAATGATCTCCCTCCATTTTCTCATAGGAAAATGGTTTTATCATATCCCCCTCCACAGGGAGGTTCAGAGGTCAGGTTCTTCCTCAGAACTGCAGTCCTGGGACTGGAAGGGATTCAATGATGCATCAACAGGATGGATACTTGCCCAAAGTGTGAGTCAAACGCTGATCCTCTGGTTAACGTATGAGCTGTCAAACCAACAGGCTGAATATCTTCCCTCATTCATTCTGTCTACCCTCCTTTCCATTACATTTGCAAATAAATCAACTTAATTACTAATTTCACCTTGTTTCTAAAAACTAGTTTTGCACATATATGCCAAAGGCAAGAGACAATTTCACAACATAGGTCTGTTTATTTCAAGAATTTCCTTGAATTTTGTCATTTTCATGACACCACTAGGGTGATATGCTTATTTTGTCTATTTTCAAGGCAGTGTTACATGTTTGAAGAACATCCCTGAAACAAGTGAAACTGCAGGAAAACAAAGTGCTTCTGCTGAGCTCCTTTATCCAGAAACCATCTTTAGGTGCCTCTTAGTTAAGAATTGTTCATCCACAGAAAAATATTTTATTCAATCTCTCGCTGTACAGGCCTTGAGGCCATGAATGAAGCCTATGGGTTCTCTACTTCCACCTCTCTCCCTCTAAAATGCCTCATTAAAAATCTAACACATCAGGCTCCAACACACACACACACACACACACACACACACACACACACACACACACACACATGACTTAGAGGCTGAATCACCTGTGGCCATCACTGTGACATCAGCTGAAGGGAGTCAACTCTGAGCTACACACTCTCACAAATATACAAACATGCTTTTACATGCACAACAGCACAAGCATGCCGGTGTGAATGCACAGCTTACTTACACTTTCACATGCACCTGCACACAGACAGTCTCCCCAGGTCACAGGGAGTGTACATGAGGGTGTCTTATCAGCCCTAAAACATTTGCTGTCTGTACTCCCAGACAGAAAACTCTCAACAGATGCAACACTTGTGCAACTTTTAACACAATAAACTTCCTGTATTTTTCCATGAGTGTTTTAAGTTCCTCTGTATTCTTTTCTCTGTGTTTGCTCTTTTACTTCTTATTTTCAAACGTTATTCAGTCTGTTTAATCGTCACAGACGTCACTCTGTCTGGCTAACGGTTGCTCTTCCTCCTTTATGTTTATGCAGGAGAGGCTTTGTGGTGCAATCTGGGTGAACTGTGGGCTGCATAGGTCACATAGTTCAGTGTCTGACAGTTGACTCTTCAGGAGTACGGACCCGGGAAAAAAGGTCAAAATATGTTTTACAAGAGCTGAGTGATAGACGTCATCTTAATGAGACAGACAGTTGTAAGTATGTTGTTGACTGATTTATTTGTACATCCATCATTAAGTTTGTGTGTTAGGTCCTTCCTATGTGATTTAGTACAACTAGTTGCATCATTAAAAACTTGTCTCAGCTAGCACATACTTCAGTCATGTATAAATTGGAAGCTAGGAAATATTGGTAACCTATTTACTAACCTAGCTGATGTTATCTGGTCATTTTGTCTGACATTTTTAGAATATAATTTTGCAATTTGAGGTTGTTACGTTCCTCCGGAAGGTAAGTCCAGTGGGAGGAGGAGCAACAATATTTGAAATAAAACCGGGGCAAAAGAGGACAGAAAGTCAGGGTTATGTGCAAACTAAGGAGTATTTATTCAATATTCAACAAAGGAAAACCAACTCAAAACTACTTTCTCAAAAGGAGACAGCGAGCCTATAAGGTAAGGCAACAGTAACACTGGGTAAGTAACTGAGGGAGCAAGATTCGAAACTAAATGAACCGGAGGTGACCAGAAACTGTTCTGGACTCACGGAAGCTCTACGCTGATGTTCAACCCACTGGCTGAACAGGCTGCCTCTGTCCGCTGGGCTGGCAGTGGTCTGCTCACGGGTGTTGTCTTCAGTGTGGTCGCAACAGGTAGAAAGGGAAACAGACCACTGCTGTGAAAAAACCAAGCCTTCTTATGCTCCAGGCACTGAGTGGTGACCTGCTGCCACTCACTCATGCAGCTGAGGCATGGGGGGGAAGGGCCACTACCTGAGAGGGAGAAGGAACACACAACCCAACCCAAACACACGACCCTGGGGTCGTAACAAGGTATATTGTGAAATGTTATTTTAAAACCTTCCAGTTTACAGCTATTAACCTGTGTCAGGTCAAAAAAGTGTCAGGTGAGAGATGTTGACCACATCCCACTTCTTTTACTCTAAATGGGACATACATAAAGCAGCAAGGGCTACATCACAGTTACACCTGGCAGTAAGTGGGTGTACATATGTAATACCAACTATTCACTACACTTTGTGGTGCGACCCCTTTTAAGTTAGTGATGAGTGAATCTCCATTTGCTATACTTAGACACTTACAGTATAACTTGGCTAAGTTTGGCTAACATAAAAAGCTGGTGAAACCAGCTACTGTTGACAGCACTGCATCTGTGGACCTGAATGTTTTATGCAATAATATTTCTTCTGTGTAATTAAAATGGCATTGATCAAAGCTGACATGGAGCTGAATGCATTATGGCTGAAATATTTAATTTGCATCCCACATGATCGGTTTACCTGAAATGCATGATGTAATTATAACTGTTAAATCCATAAACACACACAAATAAGATAAGGAAAAAATGGAAAGGAGGCCTCTTGAGGTCCTTAATTAAAAATTGATGCTGTGCTCTTGGCTGTATCTGCTGAATATTTAATAGACAGTCTGATTTTTCTTTTTACATTGGCATCATTATGTGGCCCTGGGCATGTGGGACAGGAAGCCACTCTCCACTACTTCCTGTCTGATAATGGCGATCGGAGGAAACCGCACCAAAAGAAACAGGGCTGAGGAAGAGGGAAGGTGGAGCGTCAAGTTGCTGCTTGGTGATAAAACAAAAACAGGAGTGTTTGAGATAATTGGAGAAGAAGCTGTTTTATGGTTGCATTTAGAAAATACTATATTTACTCCCATTGTTCAGTTATTCTGGATGATGCAGTGACAAAACGGAACCTGCCACGCAATTGTCAGATCAAATCAAAAATGATAAAAGGCTGAGAAAGAGTGGATGTATGTCGAAAAAAGGATAATAGGAGAGAGGGGGGTATGGGATGATAGACAGTTTGAGAGAGCAGCAGTAAAAAGACCCAGACAGCAAGAAAAACATACAAAGATAGCACAGCAGCAACGGTGTCACAAGATCCAAGGACTTGTTTTGTCTTTGTGAGAATCAGAGAGAGGTGGAGGAGGGAGCCAGGAGCTACATGCGAATTTGTAAAAGAGAGTGAAAGACAAGGATGAAGTGTGTGCTGCTGTGTGTGAGATGCCTGGTGTGTGTGTTTGTGTGATAGAGGGTGGAGGGACTCCAGGGGAAAAGAACCTCGACTCAGTCTCCAAAAATCCCTTTCATGTGTGATTGGGGCTGTGCCGCTGTCTCCTCGTTATCTCCACACACAGGCCGGGTATCGCTTTCTCTGCGCTGGCTGACTCTGTAACCCACACAAGTGTCTGCAACACAACTTTGGCCTGCTTTCCTCAGCCCGCTTCCGCTGTCTAAACCCATTTGAATGAAAAGGATGAAAAGTAAATGGTTCAAAAAAATTCTCAGTGTTACCCCTGTTTTGTTATATTTACCTAAAACATGCATAAGCATTTGAATATTATTACCATATACGAAGCCCTACATTTTAACAAATTAAAAGGAGGAGGTGAGGATTAGATAAGACTTCTTAGAGCAGAGGCAATCACATAACCTGAGGTGACAAGTTATATAATCTAATAAACTTGATTATTAACTGAACCAAAGGTATCACACGATGGGAGCTGTCAGCCTATGCACTATACAAAAATCTCCACCTGCTGTAAAAAAAAACATATATATTTTGGACTTTCCTGAACTCAAGTGACCGAACTGGCTGTTAGGAGTGATCCATCCTGTGATTCAAAATGTTTTCACTCATATTGTTTAAGAAGATTTGTGAATCAGTGAAGTTATCTCCAACAGGGGCAGAACATGTGACAGTGGTAATATACAGCTGTGACTCAAATAAAGTGCACACATCAAAGTAAACTCACCACCAGAGTCTAAGGAGCTCCTGAATTGGACATCATCAAGTCACTGTCTTCTCTCTCTGCTGTTCAGCTAAAAGAGTAACTTAACAACCCCCCAATCTTGAGCTCCAGTGGTTCAACTTATGGTCTTGCTGCAGTGACATACAGGTGTACACGACGAACCCCGTGACATCACAGTTGTGCATGGTTAGAGGTGGTGAAACAGGCTTGAAACTTTCAACCAGTGTTGAACTGTGTGGAGGAGTCAGTGAAATAAAACTAGATGGTGCAACAGAGCCAATAAATTACAATACCTTCCTTCCACTCCCTTAAAGATGAGCACTTTCAAGACAGACACTGTCAACACCATGAATTTGCATGTGAACGTTCACCAAAGATCAACTTGACATTAAAGATTTGTGCGGATAAGTGAGACAATTCCACTGAAACAAATTGATTGTACTGTGAAATGTAGTTTTTTTAAATAAAGTGATTAATTATTAATTAAAGTGGTCATAATATATATATTTATATATATTATTTTCAGGGTCATAATTTTATTTTGGGGTTGTACCAGAATAGGTTTGTTGACTGCTGCGCTTCAGCTACTGACAGTGCATGCACAGTACTTAGATAAGGACCTCCAGCTAATCAGAAGCAGAGTAGGGCGGGTCCTGGCAAACCAGTAACCAGGGCTCCAGGTTCAGCTGTACATTTTCCTGAACCCGCTTTGCAACCTAGACTGGAGCAAGTGTTTCAGAGTGGCAAGTTATTCATTTGTAACAAAATGATCTTTCATACATAAAGTTTTAAATGTGCACTGTCTCTACATCAAGGTAAAAACTTAATGTGAGGGTGAGGTGAGGCAGCGGACAGATGTCTTGTTACTGTGTGTGCTGCAGTATGTTTCTCCAACGGTGTGTTTGAGGGCGTGCTACACTAGCCGCTAGGCAAGTGGTATGACATCTGTTACAAAGTGACGCTGATAGGTTACAATCGAGCTGTATTCAGGCAGTTCAGGAGCAGTGTTTCCTGTGGGAGATGGGAACTCCCATTGGGTGGACTTTTCAATTTGCATTACATGCACAAAAAGATATATAACACAATAAAGGAAATGGAAAACGACCTCTTTAATTTATACACGGTGGTCGAATGATGACATGGGAGACTTGCAAGAGGTAGATTAAAAACAGAACTATGAATATGTCTACTGATATAGTCCCTGGAACGGGTCAAGCTCCATTTCTTTTAAATGTCTTTTAAACCCCACACGCCCAGTGTGTAATGCAAGCTTTCCGTTAAAAATGTGTTGTCTCAAAGCCAAAGCTTAGATAACACTGATGACATCATTGTGACATAATCACGATTATTCTCAGACTTTACAAAGCTTCTCCGAGCCACAGAAGACATTAAACAACTATTGTCACAATGCTTACCATGATGAGTAAACAGATCTTCATGTGTAAATTGCCTTTATGAAACTGTAAGAGACATTTTTGTCTGCAGACCTCTGTTGTGCCACATATGTTTACTGACCCCCAACTTGTTTATCATCTACAAAGAGATGTTGATGGAAAAGTTTTGTAAAATCAGCTGTCACAATGACAAAAGCTCTTTACAGAAGTAAAACATAGTTACTGATCCACTGCAGGTGAATATCCTGGCGCTGTTAGGGTATTAATTGATAAAGTTAGAAGGCTGACTCATTCATCAGTGAAGACAGTGATTTGTCAGACTTTAGCAACAGTCATGCATCTACATAATCCTGTTAATCGCTCTCAGTCTTTCCAGCTCATTGCTTTGTCTCTCCCTCTCTCTTTCTCTCTGTCTTTCCTCCTCACTCTCTATCTTCTTTTTCTGCAACAGTGCAGTGTCAGTGGCTTACATAAGCACATGCGAACATGCGCAATAACTGAACTAGAAATTCAAATACCCGAACAAACTGGGAAGATGAAAAGACGGAAAAAAATTAAAAGAGAATCTTTAATTCTGATAAGAAGAAGACATTTGAGAGCATCTGTGTTGTGTGTTAAAAGGCCTAGTTTGGATGAGGCAGATTAATATTTTACTCTTCATCCCAGCCGTAATTCACCATATGCAGCTTACAATATAGTGGAAAACTAACTAAAACAAAGCCAAAAACCCACAAAGGTCTCAGAACATGAAAGGCTTTTCATAGGAGCCAGTTATGATGCATCCAAATGTTCTCATTGGACTCAAGTCATAAACAAATAAAGATATTCATATATCTCACCTTAAACCAGTGGCACCATCCCCTCCCCCTCCCCCACCCCCACCACAAACCCATCTACTGTACACTAATTCAGACACACAGACTCTAAAGGCTGCCAAATGTCAACTGTGATCTGGGGCATTTTCCTCACAGGCATGGCACAGACGCTTATGCACAGCCAGATGAGGTCCTGTATCCAGCCGAGCATGTGGTTTCCACGGTGACCCTAGTCTCTCTCCATCCCCACCAATAAAAATGCTGGAAAGCTGCAGCGGGGGGGTTTAGTGGAATGTCATGTGGTATTACCCCAAACAGAGTGCGTACTGGTGTTGTGTGTGTGTGTGTTTTAAAGGGTTTGAAAGGGCCTTGGAGGTTGTCTGGATGCTCTGGTGTGGTCATAAAACACACACAAAGAGACGGGGTTGTTTAATGTCCATTTATAGGCTGTCTTTTTTATCTGAGTGTGATTTAGGTTTAGTAGCCATTAACAGCAGCACACAGCGCCTGTGGGCTTTATTGCACTGATTACACAGGCTCATTGACTCTCTTTTTAAGTTCAAGTGTGGATGCACTGAGTGTTATTAGGTGCTATTTAAATGGACACATGTGGCCCTTAGCTTGTTTCTCGGTCAATGGCTATTGATGGTAATTGCCTTCACCAAAACACAAATAAAAGCATTCAAACATGATCTATACAAACATTCTTTTTAAAAGCAGTATGGCTAAATTTGGTGCAGTTGTGTCCGATATTGGGTCTATATGTCAGAACAACATTTGATGCGCATACCAAGCTAAGTATTTTTAGTTGGTTGTAGTCTTTTAACAGGTGGACAGATTTTTGGTTTCCCACACTGAAGTTCATACTCTCAGATTTCAGTTTTGCAAGCAATGGACTGTGAAAGATATTTTGGGGGGGGGCTTAGCCACCAGGGTATGTGTAACTTACGCTTGCAAAATCTTTTGTAACTGTATTAGAACTACACTTATATTAAAAACCAGTGAAGAAGCAAAGATGTTAATTATTTAAAAAGCAAAAGACATATATTCGTCTTCCATTTCTCCTCTGTTGAACAAAAGTTACTGCAATGTTAGCTTTTAGACACATCAAAGCTGCATGGGGGAAATTCACTTAAGCTGCATTTCCCCCAAAAGTACACGGGACTTTTTCGTCCCCAGATCTCTTTTCAAGGAACTAAAAGGTTCCTTCAGCCCATTGTTGTGTGTGTTTCCACCGTGGTCTAAAGACCTGCGAAGTTAAGGCAAATTAACCAGCTGACATATACGCTGTAGCCTACAAAGCGATGGACTGGCATCATTATTTAGTAACCACGATCCATGAGCAAAATTTATAAATGAACATCAGATTTGATTGGAATATAATGAAAAACTACAGGCTATGCTTGACCAAACAAGCTTTTTTGTGTGGGAGTATGATGAAGAGACACACAGTAAAGTTTGATATAAATTTAATAACAAACTGGATAAAGCCATCAAGTTCATAAAATAACTCCAGTACTCAGAAAGAAACACAAAGACTTGTGTGTGCTATTTAACTCTGTGATTTATTGGTTTGCAAACAACAGTGGAAAAGAGAGGAGCAGTAGTAGAAAAACAGCCGACATGCTGGATTTCACAGAAAGGCAAGCCCCACCCCCCCAAAAAGTACCGGTATTTTTGGAAAGACCAGGTACTTTTGGAAAGCAAAATCTCTCCCGAACTGGGACTTTTTGGGGGGTGAATACTTGGACCTGAAACTTTAATTGAAAATTTAATTACACTATTTACTAGTTACTGCACTGTAGATTAGTTCAACCAGAGTGTAATTTTGCTCTGTAGTTTGGCTTACACACAAACATACAACTTTATCATGTAAGCTGTTGATAAAGATCCTATTTAAAATGGCTACTGTCTGAATTTAATGACCAGATGGTGGAAGAAGGAATAAAATATTTGGATTAATGATTACTATATGTTTTTATGCATGTATGTATGATTATTTTTATTTTATTTATGTGTATACCTGTGGGTATATGTTCATGTATAGCCTACATTTAAGCAACATCTACATATTTACTTAATTTATTACAGCCTATAAATGCATAAAGTTAAGTGGGTCAGAATATAGCAAATATAATAAATGTCATGAAATAATTTAGTTTAGACTATGCCTTGGTGCCTAAACCTGCCAACAAATGCCTATTGTTAGAAGAAAATAACCCCCCCCCCCCACACACACACATTTCATTAGACCTGTAGACCACTATAGATCTGTAGACCACTTCTGCCAATCTCATTCTTCTCTCTGTCTCTCCTAAAATATCTTCAATATCCATCTGGTGAAGGATATAGTCCTAACAGTACAACATCATTAACAGGGACACTATAATAATTTAGTTTTCAATATTCTATATATATTGTTTTGAAATACTATAGAGATGTGCTAGACTAGTGTTTTCCACAGCCAACTAAAATATCCCCTTTACTTTACCCCAAGTAAAGGTAGCTAAAGTCAAGCTAGTAATTTCATTAACAACAACTTACAATTTCACTCTGTAGCAGAGCAGCCATGAAAAGCAGCCTCCCTCAGGGTCCTAGTGCCTGACGATATTAGGGATTTGAATTGTGTAGCAGAGGACACAAACAGAATAATTATTTCAAGTCAATAAATACAAATTCTATTTGTATTTTTCTACCATAATTATCAATATTCTTATTTCTCTTTGTTGAGTACAGTCTGCACTTAAAAAAATATATTATTATTATTTGGGGGGGCTTAAAACCATTTTAGGGTAGCTTCAGCCCCCCTAAAATAGGCCTAACAACGTCCATGTACTGTAGTAGTTGTCAAGACATCTTAATAAAAACTACTTATCTTGTAACTTAAGGAGGCAATAGGGCATAGATGTGTCTTCTGTCTTTATGTTTAAAAAATAAAATAATATCATAACAAAAAAAAATCAAAGGTTGTGTATGAACCAGAAGATGTTGTTATAAATCTTTTAATGCACCTGAGCCAATTAGATTAACCAATTCACACATCACTTCTGTCCACTGTAAATAAGCCAATTACACAATTATTACATAGATTGAGCTTCTATCCACATTACCCAAATTTAGACTTGAAAGTGCACGTCAGCAAATTCAGTACCTTTTCCATTTAATAAACTACATTGATATTTTTTTTTACTCCACATCATTCACTCCCATCATTTGCAGCTGGTCTGTCAGCTGTAAATCATTGTGGGTTTAATTAGAACTTGTTCACTGCTGTCAGTGTGTGCCCCTCAGTTGACAGAGTGCTGGGTGCTTGACCCTCAGTAACACTGGGATGTGGAGAGAGAATTAAAAAGAGGTAATGTAGCGAAGAAATGTAGCAAGGAAAAGGGCAGTAAAGGAGAAAGGAGACAAAGGTGTGAAAACAAAGGGAGAGGAGAGGAAAGAGGAAAGGGTAGGCTGCATGCTGGTTGTAGTAAATCTCTCTCTGGCAGTGGAGAGAGGAGAGGGCCATGTCCAGATTTATAGCTGCCCGCTGGAGTAATAAGAAAATGGATCTGGATCCTTTTCAATCGCCCTCTTCACAGTGTTGCAGCCAATTTCAGAGCAACCTTTGCTGCTGCTATATGATGATCTATATACTGAACTGCTACAATATGCAGAGTATCTGATACAATGTGATTTACAGTGGATATACTCTTGTCATATGTAGGTCAGTGGCTCCTGTCTGGTCCCCACAGACCCGGTCCTGCCAACTGTATCAGATGATTGTCTGCTGCCATGGAGATAGAAATGGAGCTGGCTCTGGTTTTCTTTTTTGGAGAGACAAGCAGACAGACAGTTTTCAAGTATGTGCACGTGCAGAGAAGCACCTATTTGGCAAAACTAATTGGCAAGCTAAACAGTATAATGGCTACAGAGATGATAAGCCACTTCCTCTTTCGTTCTTCCTGTTGATACCAGGCTGTTCCTTTTCCTCACACTGAACAGCCTAAAGCAAAACACAGAGAAAACCAGAGATGATATTGTGTGGATATCTGCACTGCCCTGCATAACTCAAGGGAAAACTCACAGTGTTGATTGAGAATGTAGATTTCATTTGCCTACATCAGCATTGGATTATTCCTGTGTAAGATTTTGACAGTGGTGGAAGTTAATCAGTACATGAATGATGAATATTCCCTTTTAGCTCTGATTTGGTCTGCACTAACTCCTGAGAAAATATCTGACTCTTTACCTGCTAAATGCTCCATGTTGACCACATTAACTTTGTCTGGGTGCTGTTTGGTGCTGAGCAGGTAGTGTACAGTGGGGTTTTTAGAGCTTTTTTATTGAAAACAGATGCCTGCTGGAAACGACACTGAGCCGGGAACCATTTTGATCATGAATGCAAATTAAAGCAAACTTTAAATACAAAAAGTCAAAGAAATCTGGTGTCCTCACATAATTTCTCCCATTTTTCTTGTGGTTTATTTATTCTTGGCAAGTGAGATAACAACGAAACAGAAAAATCATGGCTTCTGCTGCCTACACCATGCTATGAGGCTGTACTTAGGCACGGTTGTGCTTTGAGCTAAATGCTAACGTTGACATGCTTACAATGGCAGTGCTAACAAGTTCAATGCAACAGGTTCAAGTGCTTGCTCAAGCTCTGCTTCATGTTTACACCGGCACGTGCATGCCCAGTGTACCTGAATGGCCAATAGATGTGCGTTTTCAGTTGTTTTAATGTAAACGGAGATCAACTCTGATAGGCAGCTCAAACGCTGGTGTGGAGGGAGATCGTATTCGCTTTAATTCTCCATTTGTAAACTAAAACGGAGTAGTCGTGTGGATGGGGCCTAAGTAGGTCCCAGTTTGGTTTGTTGAATGCACTCGCATGAGGACGCAGACTACCCTTCATTTCACTCTATTCCACTGATTGACAGTTGATAGTGGTAATATACAAAGAGCAGCAATGTGCCAACAAAGTCAAGGAAGAAGACTACAAGCTAACAGACATGTATGATCCAATCTCATTGCGCACATACACAGACTCACACACTTTGAGGTGCGTTTCTGGTGGGGCTGTGAGGGCTTAGGGTCGTCCCACTGTCAAATCCCCAAGTGCTCTCTTGTGGACAATTTGAGCCCTTATTGCACCCTTCTCGTAAGTCTGCATTTCTGCAGACTTTTTCCTGACGAAACTGCAGATAGTTCATAGTGTTGTGACGTGAAATGCGGGAGTTACCAGGAGAAGCCTGGAAGCGACAGAAAAATCATGGCAAACCTGCCTTTTAGGAGAAGAAGAAGAGTAAACAAACAAACATGGAAGGAGCAACCAACCCTGACGTTAACATGGTTAGAAAAAAGTTTCATAGATTTAAGATGACAGAACACATGAAATCAGAGGAATGCATTCACCTTATTAGACACTTAGTTTATTGAAATATTTATTTCAGTTTTTGCTTAATGATGCTGTTTTGATGCTCGTGCAGACTAAACGACTTTTATCAGCCAATCACTGTGCTGTTCACACACAACTTGCCTTGTTGTGACGGGATCTTGAAGTCGTTGTGGCGTTCACTCTAAGTGACTGATCGGTGACAGGGGGTCACACACTAGGCGAGCTGACAGATATTTGGCATGCTAGTTATCTGGCTGGCGTCGGCGATGCGCCATTGAGTAGTTCACACATAACGACTGGCGGCTGCCGATCGATCGATGATTTACCCATGATCACAGCCTGATGGTAGCCGAGCTCACCGACCGGCAAATATCATGTAGTGTAAACTAGGCTTTAGTCTGTGAGGGTTCAGGGCTTAGGGTTTAAGGGGGCTATATAAACAATGCAATATTTGAAATATTCCAGAAATCGGCTTTGCAAGTGCAAAACAATACATAGAGGTGACATGATGTCGGAGCTGTTACTTTTGCCCAAATCTTACAATTTTACCTTTAAGTAAAATTATGAATGTAGAACTTTTACTTGGAACGTAGTATTATAACACTGTGGTGTTCACTGACAAAGGAGTACTTTTTCCACCCATGTATGTTGATATCCTATTTTGAGATCATGCAAATAGCTACTGCTCATCTAGTCAAGTGTTTGTATCTGTTTATGCATCAGGAATTAATCTTAGTCGATAAACAATCATGACCTGCAGCTCTTTGGTTCTTGGTGTTTTCATGATGGCAGTACTGCAGATATTATTGGTCTAAAGCATCTCATGAATGTGAACCACCACACATGCTTCTTCTAGGGCCCCTTAATCACTAATACTCAATCACTTTCCACATGTTTAACACATTACAGATGATGTAAGGTATGTCCCAGTGGTATTATGTCAGCCACATCCTAAGAAATAGGTTTGACAGTGTGCAATTATGGTTAGGCTGTTGATGGGTGGGAACAAAGTCCCAGTTGACAATGAGCCTCAGGGCAGCCATTGTTGGAGCTGACTTCACCTGGACTTCTAGGATGGCATCTGTCTGGTTGTCTAAAAAGTTCTCCTAAAGGGAAATACCGATGTAACATTGTGAATGCACTAGTGGTTTCAACAGACTAAACCACCGTTGGTGTTGACATTGATACAAGCAGAGTAAGTATCAGAGCATGGGATCCAAAAATCCTCTGGCTCCTTGTCACAAAAAGATCATAGCAGCCGTTGGCTACATATTATGTGGTTAATTGAAGGAATGAATACGATGATCTACTTTTGGAGACAAAATGATGATTCTGTGTTGCAAGGAAAATCAAACTGAAGGCGACTACATGTCATGAGGCCCATGCAATTATGAGGCAACACAGACAACCAATTGGAGAATGAGTTGTTTTTCTTTTACGCGTATATCCCAGCATCACCCATGTCTTATACCCATACATCATGTGCTGTCTTGTTTTGTTACTCTTTAAATGGTTTGTGACGCTGTTGACCTTTAGCAGGGCAGTTAAGTTACCACAAGGCCTTGACCCGTCAGACAGCATTCACCATTTGCTATGGCCTGCCTGGAGGGAGAGGAGGAGGAACAAGAGGAGAAAGATGGCAAATTATAGTAATGTAGTCTAATGTAGTTCAAATGAAAAGTAAGTATAAGGGAACCACTTCTAGTGTCTTCAAGTCAGTATCAATCAACAGTTATAGTGATGCATGCTCAGAGAAAAGAGCAACTTTTTTTTATAATATTGTCTTATTTTAATGAGGCTCCTACATGGGCCTTCACCTTCCCTTTGCTCTCCATTAAGTATTTTTTCCAGAGTGCCCTTCGGTCAAAAGGTTAGGTGCTTTCTGGAGACTGACAAGCGATTGGGATGGGGTTAGACCCAGCCTTCACTAACTAACTGCCAGAGTCATAAACAATGTTGTGGTTCTCTTTACAACATGGTGCCATTGCCTGAGGGAGGAAAGAAGAGCAAGGTAATTGTACAACTTGTGTTTATGTGATTTAGAGGAGTGGGGTGACAGGAAGGTGGAGGGATGATCTTTGGTCTCCAGGTTTATGGATGCTTGTCCTAATTAACCTCCTCCAACAGCTTCACTTTTATGAGCTGTCATTTTACCTGACTTTCACAATGCTCTGCTGGTCATTGACCTCCTGCTCAAGGTTAAATTACCATGCATGGCTTTGTAAGGTACCTTAAAACAGGAGTGTGTTTGTCTTCTAATAGCAAAGTGCAAGATGTTCTCACATTTGAAAACAAGTTGGGTAGACCTATACCACCTGAATATACAGCCTGATATATTTTAATAAATAGTTTTGGGAAAGACGCTTATTTCGTATTTGTGTGCTAAGTATGGGGCTGTAGCCAGGAGGCAATTAGCCTAATTTAGCTTAGCATAAAGACTGGAAGCAGACAGGACACAGCTATCTGTACCTAACACCTGTAAAGCTCACTAATTTACAAGTATTTCCTTTGTTTAATCCATCCTTAAGCAGTGTTGCCTGTTTAGCGATATTCTTGCAAGATTTAGCACCCTTTAAAACCCCTTTTATTTGTTTTGTTTTTCAAATAAGAGAATAGTGACAAGTCTAGCAGCTGTCTGGGCAGACCTTAATTCCTTTCCCCTTTCATATATATCTTCAGTGATGTTCCCATGTTTTAGTGACTGTGAGTGAGCAGCAGCACATTCAATTGACCAATCGGCCGCCAGACAGAAACGTGGATGAGCTAGAAACATGGATGTTTTAAGGAGAACTGGATACAGAGAAAGATTCCCCCTTATTCATCCCAGTGGAGGTTGCTCATTGAGTGCATATGTCAAAAAAGCCTCCATGTCCATCATCGCACTTCTGCGTTTATGGGCCTATAGAGCATGCGCACTACAGTTCTTCACCAGCCGAGCTGGTTGAGAGCATGCTGGTCTGAAATATCCATATCCCAGCTGACTTCCTGAGACAAAAGCATTTAATCATTTGGCTCTACTAGACTTTCCAAATGTTACTGGACCGAATTGATCAAATTCTGTTGATCATTTCTGAGGGTTTCTGAGTGACTATATTTAATCACATTCATACACCTTCTTTCCACCAGGTTCATTAAATAAGTCCCTGGATATGTCTTTGCTTCTTTTTAATGTTGTCTGTCGTGTCTCAGGGCCTCAGACACTTCTCCCCATGTCCTGACATTTGAATTAACCTCTGCTGACATGTCACTGTCCACTGTCTGCGTCCAACCATTATCAACTGTACACTGGTGGTGACATTACACTGCAATAACATCAGCCTCAAATCTCATGGGAACATAAAGCACGTATGTACACATACATCAACACACACATGCCTTTGGGGTTCCTGAGGCGACATTCAGTGCTGTCAACCTGTCACTGGGTTTTGGCCAAACTATTACTGTTATTGTTGTGTTCTGTCCTTTCTCCTAACTTACAGTATTTGTGTGGGTACACAGTTACTGCACAGTACTATTTCTGGTGTATCACTGTTGCCTTTTGTGCTTCATTTGTGTTGTTTTTTTCTCAATTTCCTTCACATACAAATTTTTTCTTGCTCGTGACGTGTCAGTCTGTAGGCTTAAACATCTTTCTCTTCTTGCCATTGTCTTCTTTGTCTCTTTCTTGCCCTGTATCTGGGTGCTGTTGCCTCATCACACAGACCCTGAAGCTAAAAACACCCAGAGGGGAAACAATATATGATCACTGACGCCTAAACCTCCTCAGTGTAATGCACTGTGTTTCTGTTTTTATCTTGTTCTTTGTGTGCATCTGAAGAGAGATGGGGGTTGTGCTTCATGAGGTGAGGTGACAATATGGTTTTCTCACTTTGCTACAGATTAATTAGCCTTGAAGATCAAACAACCAACAGCGAATGCATGAAAACCCCATCATCCCTTTACCCCCCAGAAACAATTAAGATGCTCCCAATCTGTCTAGTACTTTTTACTTTGTGCCGTCTGACCAGCCCGCCATCAGACACCTTAGCAGGGGTACTAAGGTGTCTCCCATGGGAATATTCTCTCCATCTGCTTATCATAGTGAAAGAGGCACATGTTTCCTGGAACTGTTTTGTCAGAGGTGAGGTGTCCCACTCTTCAATCCACATCTGTTTCATGGTAGTCTTGCAAAGAAGACAAAGCTGAAAAGTGCGATAAGATGCAGATTAAGATCTGATTGCTGTGTTAGGTGGTCTGTGGTCTCGCACTGAGGTGTCACATCTTGATGAGATGGGATGGGCTCAGAGAAGTGAGACAAGATGAGCCGAAAACCATAATGTCTATAGGCAGCAAGAAAAATAACCTAGAAATTCAGATGCATTAAAGCAGACCCGGTAGATGATAAAACTATAAAGTATATATGCAATATATTCTGTACCAATTAGCAGCATTATTTAGTCTACTATCAAGAATATCATCACTGTATATAGCCTAAGCAAAGGTGATAAGCGTGATAATTTGATTGGAGTTAAAAGATAGTGAAAAGCCCTTCAACATATCTTTTGTAAATTATATGCACAGGGCATAGGCCTACAGAAATGTAAGTATTTTCTGCAGTGATATGCACCCATGCATGCTGGTGCGTCTTGCTCATGAGTTGTCATGAGTTGTTGTTATTTTGTGTAATACCCATATTAGCAGATATGGTCTTGTTTCTAAATGGTAATACTGACTCACAACTCATCAATGATCATCAATTATCTAATCATCTAATTTTATACACATAATGCTACAATGCTTCAAAGCACTCCCAACTTTCATTTGTTTTGTATTGAATTACAATATGTCTTTGACTCTGTCTCTAAATTGTTGCCAAACAAAAAAGCTATTAAAACCGCCCTAAAATTTTGGCAAATTACTCAGTAAAAATACTATTAGTTTATAGGCTATGTAGCCTACTAATTTATTTATATCTCTCTCATAAAATGTGTTTTCTGCTCCTTTTGTTTTGCACTTTTAAAATATTTTATTTGTCCTGTTCTGATCCATCTTTATCTCGAATCAATATTAACGTGTCCCTTACTGTATAACATTTTGTTGTATGGTGATATTATTGTTGGGCCTATTAATTCATCTGAACGTCATCAATTAAATAGAAAAAATTATTTTGTGTAACCTGTGGATACATTGCCACCTAGTGGTCAAAACAATTTGAGCAGTGCAGCACATCCTGATGATCTAAAATAGACTGTGGGCAATTTTAATTAACAGAGTCGCGCACATTCTTTAAAAAAACAAATACAAACGTGTTTTAATCCACACGTTAGCAAACTTATTTCATTTTAATATGCTTGTCTAAGTCTCTTTCGTTATGTCTGCCGGTTATAACCAGCTAGGAACCATAATCTGTTGCTTGTTTCCTCAGGTGGAAGCGGACGAGCCGTGGAGGAGCAAATCAAAATGGCGAGCCAAGAGGAGTCCGTGAGGGAGTTCGTCGCTGTTACTGATGTCGATGAGGAGAGGGCCCGGTTTTTCCTGGAGTCTGCCGGCTGGAATTTGCAGGTACGGCTTCTCTGCATGTTTCCGTTGAGTCACGGTGGACGGTGCGATAAGACATCAAAAGCAAACAGAGGTGACATGACGTGTGAGACTAATAGCATGGCGGCTAACGCTAGCCTGTGTTGCCGGTAATTTGTGCAAGTCACCCTTTGACAATGGCTTTACCGCTTTCTGTCACCAACAACAAGACTGTTGTGCAGTTAGTTAGCTGGCACAGCCACCGTTACAAGAAGGTCCTTACCCGGCGTGCCGTTACATAGCAGGTTACCGAAAAATATTTTCTAACGTCAGTCTCCCGTGAGTCCATTGAGCCGTTTTAGCTAGAGTTAGCGTGTAACGATGGGATGCTAGCTTAATGTTCACTTAATCAACCCTGGTTAACTTGTAATAACGTTCCTGCAGGATCAGTTGTCTCGTTGAAGTATTAACGTTACGATTTAACACATGAGTTAAGAAAATAAAGATTCATATTAATCCCCTCTTTCTTTATTTGTGGAGGTTAACACATGAATTTAGTTTTCTCACTTGACTAGCACATGTAAATGAGAGAGAAAATCAAAGTCATCCACTAGCTGGGCTCCTGTGGTCTAAAAACTTGTATGTGCTGGGGGTCCCGGACTCCAGAAGTCACACAGATCAAAGTTATCTCACTTTTAGTGCTGCTTCACTGCTTGAAAGGTCATCAGTAACACATAGCACTTGTTAGGTAATTAAGACGCGGTTGGTAAACTGTCTGTCAGGATGTTGTTGTGACATTGTCAGATGAATTTTGTCTCCAGCTCGCACTCGCCAGTTTCTTTGAGGATGGAGCTGATGACGACATAGTGACTCTGCCTCCACCTGAGGGAGGCTCCTCAGTGTCCCGGTCTGCAGGGCCAAGGTGATGTTTGTGATGAAGGCATTTTATTAATAACAGCACATTTGTATTTAATGGCACACTTACAGGCTACTTCTTTGTCGGTGTAAAGCCCATCGGTCCTGGGTCATAATTATATCCGGTGTAGCAGTAAACTTTGTTGCTCGTCATCAATGTAATTTTGCAACATCTCAGTGCATTAACTCTTTATTTTTCTCTATCATCAGCACTCAGCCCAGAGTGACCTCCTTCAGAGATCTGATGCATGAGGCAGAGGAGGAGAGTGATGAGGAGGAAGGCCAAAGGTAAGTTTAATATCCAGTATTGTCTGTTTTATCTATCTTTAACAAACGTGTCACTCACATTACTCTCGGTGCCTGGAGAAGGGCAGTATTATATGTATGTATAAGAGCCGCTGAGCCCTTTTTCTCCTCCTTGAGAAAATCAGGCATCAGTGTTAGATTAGTTATTTAAAAAAAAAATCAATCATGATCCTGGTAGGGATTGAGTGTTATGCTCAAGGAAACTTCAGAGGGATTAAAGTGGACTCAAAGACAAGTTAATAAAGTCACCACCCACTTGATTGTGTGTTGTAACAGTGGCCTTTGGAGGTCTTTCTCATCCTCCTAAATGGTTGTGACAGTTCAAGGCTGTAGTCATGGCTGTCTGCCGGAGCTGTACATGCTCACAGTGTTTGGATGGTGAAAAGTCACACCTAGCAGGGTGATTCCAGAATGCACCAAACTATTTTTGGTCTCACCTCATTCACTGTGAGCTTGTCATTCATGCTTTTCTGCAGCATCAACAGATTCCGTTGCTGGGGCAGTGCAGCAGACTGGTTGTCAAGGGACTGTGTGGGATTGCTAATGTCCTTTTAGTGCATTTTAAATTACAGTCAGTAAGCAAGCTGAACTAAAGAACAGTGATTATGTTATCTAGAGTCAATTATGATGTTGTACATAAATTAAATTTCATGTTTTTTGATGCATATAAAATGTCAGCACTGTGGCCGATGCTTGTTTATTGTTTTATCTCATTTTCAAAACATGTGAGATGATGCAAGTTGATGAAATGTCTCTTCTTGCATCTTTTTAATTACATTGTAGTGAGTCACTAGATATTCATTGCACCACACCTCAAAATTTATATCATAAACTCAAGGCTTTATTAGACCCATCTTGCACAGTGTGCCATGCACAGTTTCTGTTATTTTGTTTTTAGCTTGTTGCTATCACACGGTTTATAGGCACCCTAGCTGGTTCCTCTTTTTGTGTCTATTCTTTTACTTTCATTGTGGAAGACTTCCTTACATCTTTATTCACACCATTCCAGGTTTTTTGCGGGGGGATCAGAGCGCAGTGGGCAGCAGATCGTTGGGCCTCCCAAGAAGAAGAGCCCCAATGAAGTGGTGGAGGATTTGTTCAAGGGGGCCAGGGAACATGGAGCTGTGCCTCTGGACCGGGGTGGAAGAGGACCTGGAGAGCCCAGCAAAGCCAAGGTAAAGTAAATGTCACTGTTAGGGCTGGGTGATATGGCCAAAAAAGTCATATCCCGGTACTGTTGTGCAGAATTTATCTGTATTTTCTGCTAAGCGGGCTGGGGAGTGGGGGGCGGTTTTAGTGGTAGTGTTTTTACTATTTTTAGAAACTTAGCTTGTTTCTTATGTCACCGTTTTAATAATCCTTCATTCTCCATCTTGAGTTCGCCTCTTTCCATTCTCCTCACACTCATAGACCTAACATACCTCTGCTGCAAACAGGCCATTACCAATACTATCAACTCACCTCGCCTCGACTCGACTCGGCCGTCCTCTGTTTTCCATTGCAGGTAGTACCCAGAGATGGTACCCCTCAATGTAGCTGGTCGTCATTGCGACGCCACACACAACTGCCGCGACGTAATGTTCAATGCGACACACACACCAGTGACCCACACACAGCTGTCTCTTGATTTA